>NW_024472190.1:0-9772 GCF_017654505.1 Polyodon spathula | reverse complement strand
TTAAACATTGACCTTTGCACATAACTTTACAACGTATTGCAGAGACCTATTACTGAGAACGTCATTGTAGCTTTAACCACAACAGAGTAGTCTGTCTATCTGTGGGATTAGCAGCTGTAATACTGCACACAGTGCAATCAGTCTGATCCCAAGTTCAGCTGTCATTATTATCCCAGTGGTAGTGTAATCAGATCTTACAACCCCTGGCATTCTAAAAAAAAAAAAAAAAAAAAAGAAAAGAAAATGGAACTCCTTAGTCCCACATTAACTTTAAAAAGTGAGAAATGTTTTTTTTTTAAGTGTTTTTACTGACCACTTTAAAATTGATTAAAGGCCCAGAAACATTCAAGTTTTGTGACAGCTAAACAGTGCCCTTGGCTGAGTTTCAAAAGTTTTTAATGAGATAAACACGCCTTTATTTTGAACAAAGAAGCTCTGTCAGGCATCCATTCTGTACACTTATTTGTTTGTGGGCAGTTAGAACATTGGAATAATTCACCGGATAACAATAAAACTTTTTTTTTTTTTTTTTCCTAACATAGACTCATCTAATGTAACAGGTACAAATAAATAAAACATCTTTTGGTTGGAGAGGTTGCCAAGTTAAATGTAAAATAATAAGCAGCGGCAAGTTTGAAACTGTCCACTAGAGGTCAGCCTTTCACAGTTGAAAAGTTCAAATGGATCCCTATTAAACAACAGCCAGTTTGTAATGACTTCTTCACACCATCATACATTGCCAGTTTCAAACAGGTTATGCTTAATAAAGGTACACAAACTAATACAGGATATATTAGTAACTATTAAGAAATCAAAATGTAACGTAAAACCGTGAGGGAATGCTTTGCAGAGGACATGAACCGTGTGACCTGTTTCACGAGTAGTATATAAGGCCCAGAGCAGTCTGTCCTGAAATTAAGGCTTTGACATTGGCTTATCTAATTATTTTCTGATTCATTCATCAAAATATTTTTTAAAAAAGCAGCTTGAGTGCAGTGGCAATGCATTGTGGAAATGCTCTTCAGTTTTTCTACTTGGCAGGCAAGGAGTTCTCCCCATGCACGGTCAATGTGTACAGGCTCTCAGAGAGTGTGGATTTCCCAAGGGATAAAGATGGAAACATTTCTGCTATGATCCACACTGATCTCCAGGTAACAGATACCAATCAATTATATTGAATTGTAAAAAATGTAGCATGACTGGTAAACACAGGCACAGGGTAATATACCTGGGTATACACAACTGTGTTACTCATATGCTTTCTTATGTGTCTGTGTCCAAGTATAGTATAAGCACCCTCACTGCTGAGAATAAGTCCACGTGCAAGATGTGGGTGCTGAAAGATGTTAACGTATTTCCATTGCTATCACATTGCATGGAATAGCAGTGATTGGAAATGACCATATTGAAGGAGGAGGATTTCTAACAGAATGGAACTTTTTATCCCCCATTAATGCATGCAAACTCATACGCTTATCTTGCAGCGAAGTGCATCCCCCCCCATACATGCTTGCATTTGTCAATTTACTGCACAAGAAAATGTGAAATATTGTAGCGGTGGATTAAGGAAGGGATCTCGCACTGTGTAGTACATGCCCTGTCAACGTAGTCTAACCCTGAATTAACCAAGTTGTGAATGATAGAATGGTGAGCAAGGCACTACTGTGTGTTCTGTTTTGTCAGGATCGTGACTGGCAGGCGCTAAACCCAGGTGACCCAATGTTTCTGACATTTGATGGAAGAACTATCCCCTATGAAGGGGATAGCACAGTGTACCCTACCTTTATAAACGAGGCTGCTTATTATGAGAAACAGCAAGCGTTTGTGATAACCAGGAAAGAAACTTTAACTGTTAAAGGCATCAGGGTTTCCCAAGCATAGATACAGTGCTACAGGGGTAGAGAATTTAATCCGTTTAGGACAAACACTTAAAAGTAAACTGCCCTGCAAACCTTCCATATGTTATTGGGAAGAATAACAGGGACACACTGTGAAATGTCATTCAGTTTTTAGGCCACTACAATAAAAAGCTAATTTTGTGGTGAAAGGACATTTAATTCATGATTAATTCTTAAATTACGCGTTTTACAATCTTAACATTTCTGTGCCAATTTTAGAAAAAGGAAAACTTTACAAGGAGCAGCTTTTCAGTACCTCACGTTAAAATACATTTCTTATATATTTAGAAACGTACTAGACACAATTTTAACAAGTCTCAGGTTGCATTTTCAAGCACAGGCACTGTCTGGTCTATTTGAAACAATCCGTTTTTTTCTTTTGACAATGTAATGCTGAAAAAAATGGTTTGTCCAGATATACTTAAAAAAACATTAAATTGAAGAAAAGCCATTTAGATCTTTAAAGAGCTTTTTTATGTGTTATACTTTTTTTTATTGTGTTCTTACTAAAAAATATAATCAATACGAATATTAGTGATACTGTATACGCAGGGCTTCTGGTTTTCAGGTTTTATTTTTGATCACGTCCCTTTAAACATATTTTGAGCCGATTCGCTTTCTTAATCAAACACTAATTGCCAAAGGAAGATGTTTCTTTATGCCCTCATATCTTGACGACAAACGACATGCCTTCATCTTACCTGATTCTATTTGAACCTGCGTTTCGTTCTGGCTCTAATCGCTGAATTAATTTCCACTGCGTTAGTTTCTAGCAGTGCGTCGCTAATTTAAACAATCTGGTATTCAGTTAAGGCTTAACAACTGTTAGTTAAGGTTTAAAGGGAGGGAGAGAGATGGAAAGTAAAAAACAAAAACTGGAAGCCTTATGTATACACCACAAACACTTTTAAACAAAGGCTTTGGAAACTTCAAAATAAATATTAATATGAATACAAAGGTGACAGATAATAGATGACACTTTATTAAGGTAATAGCTAAATTTTGAGTAAGCATAATATTAACACAGTAACACCCTGGAGCTGTTTAATTGCAGTAAATTATTAAATTACTGATTCCTGTTATAATAGCAAAAAATCTGCAACAAAAAGGTAGCGTTTTTCTCAGGTTATTTGTTGTTGGTTTTAGCATTTTTAATCTGTTGTGTGTTTTTACTACTTGTACCTAAGAGTTTAATTGACACATAACAATGTGTTTTGTCTAATGAAAATGACTTATTATTATTACATGTGGTTCACAATCAGTATCTATTGTTTTTATTCAGCTTTGCACATTTTTAATAATCTGTTTAATAAAAGGGTAATAAATGCAACTTTCAAGTGTTTGGTGTGTCTTGCTTGTGCAGCGTTAAACTCTAACATCCTGCTGTGCCAACTGCAGCACTTTATTAGCTGGTAAAGAAGTGTACATTACAATAGTTTTTAATAAGGGTCCTCCTTTAAAAGATACACTGTCTGTCTCAAACCCTGCTTTGTGGACATGATCACATCATTGTATCTTCTAAACTTGCTGATTGCATTCTGGTACGTTCTGATAAATGATTGGTTATACAAATCTATAGACTAATATAATCGAATATTAGAAGAACCCTCTGTATATGAGTGCACTGGCTGTGATGGTATATGTTGTTTGTCAATACATCAGTAATGTATATTTTTGTTCTGTATGCTGTACACTCCCACAAGGTCATTTTTGCTGATTTGGACAAATTGCAACACCTGATTAAAAGCATTTAGGAAATGCCTCTACAAATTGACCAACTGAGCTATAACGTGAAGCATTACAGGCTAATTAACAAGGATGACTCAGCTGCACAAATTGTTTTTCTTTGTCACTAAAAAGCAATACTCATATTCCCATTACAGAGTGGGCTGAACTGATGGCGACAGTGCATTCATTCACATTAATGAAACAAGATTAAGTGACTTTTCTGTAAAATACAGTAGAAAAAGCGAAGTGCTTTCCTTTTAAAGGAGTCAAAATATTCACACTTCACTTTGGCTGTGGGGTGGGGTGGTAGTTTCTGGATTGTAGATCTCACGTCCTCTACCTTTTGAGTTACACACTGCACTTCAATCCCTGAAATTGCAATAGCGCCATGATATCATGTGAGAAGTTTGTAATCTACAGTAGACGAGCTTACTTCATCAAGGCAGTATCACCAGGGCGCCCATCCTTCTGGGCATCCATTCAAAATAGCCGGATGGTCAAACAACAACACACGCAGCATTAGTCCGTCCATCTGTGCATTCATTTAGCTAAAGATGTCTGCATTTTCAGCTCTGTAGATAACAAGGAATACATGTACTTTGCAGTGCATTACTCTTCATGTTACATCAAAAAAACATTGCCATGAAGACAGCTAAGCACAGAACAGGAACAAGCAGTTTAAACCGGCAAATAACCCTGTGTGATTATATAGGGTGTAATTACTGTGTGATATTGTGATGCTGCAATAAATATCTTCATTTAAGGGCTTTAACATCATCACACCTGTAAACGCTATTTGTTTGTCAATTCAGAAATCATAATTATTTACTAAGCAAGTCTACATAGAGGTTAAATCGTAATATAGACCTGCACACGTGGCTAATCAAATCATAAAAGCAGGGCACGCCTTAGCTTGGTAATGATGAAGTGGTATGATGTCTTGCTGGCTGCTCTTCAACGACCTGGCTCTCTGAATGTATCAGACAATGCAATGAGGTTTTTGGTGTTTTCAAACGGGATGGAAGTTGGGGGATTTATGCGTCAGTAATTCAGCTAAGTATAGTTTGGACAGGGTGGCACAGCATACCCTGTTTGTCTGTCTATTTAACCTTATATAAGCAGATACATTTTTTTGAGGGGGGGTAAATCTCATCCGTCTTGCCAATTTTTGGCATCAAAACAATATATACAGTTCCCCAGTTGCAGAAACAGATTTGACTGTTTTTTACTTTTCTGCAAAAGGTGACATCTACTGCACCCCATGCTTAAAATGCAGCGCTATTATGAACTCCTAATAACTAATAGCTGTGTTGAGACCCTAATATCTAATAGCTGCTGCGTTTGCATCCATTGCAACAGCTCTTTATTTTTTTGACAGTCTGGTTCAGTAGCATAAAGCTATGGCCATAACCAAGAGATAAAGTCCATTGTCCAGTATGAATATTGCAACTGGTTTTATGCCTCACCTTCTCCTACTGCAGAACTATGGGATACCTGCAACGAGGATCCTCCACACTGGAATGGACCATTCGTTTTTAGGCTTTAATATGTAAAATAATATGTACTGCAGTACAGTACTAGCGGGTGCCTCAGGAATACACTAATGTAACAATTTCAAAACAAATGCTACCTTATTTTATACCAGATGGAACACTTATGTGTACGCAAAACGTGATTAAGTAATCTTCCTGTTAATTTATTACTTTTTGAAATTATATACCATAGGTACAGGCCACGACTACGGTTGTTATTTTGTTTGTTATATATATTTTCTTTTTTTTTTTTGTTGCCTTCTCTTCAATGGCATCGTGTCTACAATTCATGCCCTTTTATTTAACATTCAGTTCATAGCGCAATGTACTTCGACCAGATATTGTTTCTGAGCTGCAATGGTTAAATGCAAAATACAAGCGAGACTGCAACAGGCGGTTCACGAAGCCAAGCCCTGCTGATTTTGAAAGCGACCGCATAGAGTCGTTTAACAGCTTGTATTTCTTCTGTGCAGAAGGCGTGCGCTCCGATAGACAGAGCGAAAAGCAAACGAGGTGACGTCAGAAACCGGAAGCGAAAGCTTTTTTTTTTTTTGTATTTGTAAATTGACAACAGTAAAACTAATGCTATGAGATATTTGCATGGAAAGTGCGTCTGAGGTCTGTACGGGTTAAGTGTGTCTTGCTGTTGAAACAGGTATACGCATAAATAAACTGAACTGGGTCTTTGTATTGCCTGACTTTCGCAATGTGGTCTCCTGAAGAATTTGAAAAGCATTGGAAGAACGAATTCCCGGACGGGGAAGTTCCAAAGATGGAGCTGAATTCCATGGAAGACATTGAAAGAGAACTGGAAAAATGCAAAACCAACCTGAAAATATTCCAACAGACCTTGGCAGAAGAGAAATTCAAAGTGATATACCTTCAGACGACTCTTGCCAGAAACAAGAAGTCTTACGACAGGCGGTGGGACGGCAGCGTGGAATTAAAGGAAAAGTTGGACACAACAAACTGCAAAGAAGCGACGGAGGACAGCAATGACAAGACAGGTGAGACAACAGAAAAGCAGGACCAAATGTTAAATGCACTCGACAGCACAGAGAGCAAAGAGCGTGTAGAAAATGTGACAGGAGATAAGGAGCTCACCATGACCAGCAACAATGCAGCAGCAGGTAAAGCAGACAATCACCGCCGTGGCATCTCGGGGTTGCGCAAGAAAGCAGGTTCGGTTCAAAGTGGTGCTCCTCATCCGAACCCGACCGCCAGCAGTTCCGACCCGCACGGGCTGTATGCCAGTGTGAATAAAACTAGTAATAAGAACATCTCCAAACAAGAGAACACAGAGGATGCAAGCGATCACGACTATGAAGAAATCGGGCTGAACGAGAATTTTGTCAAAAGTAACCTGATGGCTCCAAAAATAAAACTGAGGGAAACGCGGGTTTCTAATCCGCACAGGGGAGCGTTGAAGGTGTTCGGGGACAGCAAGGATTTTGACTCCAGTGATGATGGGAGGCTTTCCCCATCGGGCAGTCGGGACGAATCGTTTGATCGTCCAGAAGGAGTGGGTAAGAAGTTACTGGCAGTGCCGCGCAGATCCGATCAGCACTCGAACCGCGGCTCCGGCTGCAGCACACCTGAACGAAGTAGCGATGGCTATCTTAGTTCCGACCAGGAGGACTCGTCATCAGCAGGTAAGCAAAATACTACAAAAAAACAAATATATAAAAAAATTCACCTGCCAGTCTTATAGTTTAGTTTTAAATACACTGCAAATGGCTTTTAAAATGTTAAAATCCTTGTCGCCAGTGCTTGTTTTGATTTTAACTTCAATCGCTTTGTGTCGATTAAAATAGCCTGCATTTGATGTGAATGTGGCAGCACAGTCAAATTTCCGTTAGCGAATCATGCATTTTGCAATTAAGTCTCTTGTACTTTTTTTTTGCACAACAGCAATGTGATGACTAGTATAGTTGTTAATGTAAAAAAAAAAAAAAAGTATTATAACCATAGAGTACTTATCTGTTAATCATATGGGCTGACAGTTGCAATTGACAAATCTTAAAACGTTGTTGTAAGTGTTTGTATAAGCTGTTCATTTCTTTGCACTTGTACCTTACTGGGCCTGCTTCATGCTTTTGTTTTTACCACAGGGAGGTGTACTTGTAAACACATATAAGGCTGAAACAGAGTTCACAGAAGCCTAATACGCTGCTAAATGTTCTAGCAGGTTGATGAAGTTTAGTAAAATATGCCTAAGGAATCTTATTGCTGAAGAATCCTATACTGCAGGATCGTCAAAGGAACACAGAGTTTATTAAAGTTTATGGTATTTTAATACCATAGGTAGATTTTGAATATTAGTAGTTATTGAGAATCTAATTCAAGTGTTTGGCACACTGGACCTTGTCTGTTTGGAATGATGGGGTGGCAGGTTGGGTTAAGTGGCGGGGTGGCTGAATGAAATGTATACAAACTGGACTGTCAACTTTCAGATTGAGTGGAATGCACATAATGCTATAATGGACCGCGGTACACTTAGGAGCAGCATTTAGGACACGGCAGCTTTAATGGCACAAAAATCATTCGGAAAGGAAGAACTTCTATGATATTCTTTCTTTCGTGCCAGGAAGTCTGCTGTTTTCAGGAATGTTTTGGCGGACCGTATCCTTTTACTGTTTGCACTTTTATCAGATATAAAGCAGCTGTTTACAAACATGAACGTAGAGGAGTGGTTGCAGACATTGGTAAATAATATCTGCCTGATGTATCCAGTTATTTTTCATGACAGCCTTATTACGCCATTGAATAAAAAACGGATTACCGACATGTGTTGACCTTTCCCGAACGCTTTATTGGCAGTGATGTGTTTATTCGTTTCCTTCCAGACCCGGGGTAGATTACGTTGACGCTTCTGTGCTCGGAAATATGCTGGTTGAAAGCTGGCTCTATTAGTTTTTGCACATTCAACATTACTGTATAGGCTGGTTTACAGAGTGCTTGAAACTGACTCTGCTGTAGGAAATACCCACAAGCATTCCTGAATAGCCTTGCATTTATTGAAGTGTTTTCCTAAACTGTACCTGCTTTCGTATCCGTTCTATTTTATGAAGTGCTGTGTGTGAGACATGTGTTTATGGTATTTATTGAATAAAAGGGTGGAGTTTCCAAGGTGGGTAATGTAACTTGAATTGAGGATTACTTCATGTAGTTAATATAGAACTACATTTTAAATTCCCGTCATATTCTGATAGCAGGTGCTTGGTTGGCGGGTGCTTCTGCATCTTAAAAATAAGATAAAGTAATTTTCCATAATTTTAAAGTGGCAACTAAATGATTGTCTTGTGTAGATTTGTAATACTGTATGTGGTTTTTGGAAATGAAGCACATCATTGCAGTGCACTGTGAAGTCACTATGATTTGATTTGTGCATTACTGTACTGTATGATGAACAGTACAGTCCTCCGATGTGAGTTGTGGTTGCAGTTTGCTGCCAGGTGTTATTTATAGGTACGTACATTTTCAAGCTTTCTGTGACTTCCTGCAGAATCTGTCCTCCAATCTTGCATCTCTGGAGAGCCACAGAACCCTGTATTTTATGCAAAGTGGTTACCCAATGCATAGCAACGTGTTTCATACAGCAGGCAATAAACTATTCTGGATGACCAGGTGAACCCTATTCAGTGTTGCTAGTCCACCACCACTTCGCTGAATGCTGTGTGTGAAGTTCAGAATTACACTGGTGCCATTATTGTCTATGAATAGATGTGCCTTTCCTCTGTGGCTGTCTGCCTGTCTTTGAGACTAGGTCTGACTTCACTCTGGTATAAATGTAATAAACAGAGGTGCTTTTCTAGTGGCTATAATGCTAGCTTGTTCTAGTTCATGGGAGTTGGACATGGTGGAAATAGAAGCATGTCTCACCACTCTAGGGTTGCTAGGAGAACTTCTGGTGCCTAAATGTGAATGACCTACTATAAAAGTTTATACAGATTCACCTAAAGTGACCGTGGTAGGCCTTTGGCTTAATAAAGCTACAATCCACATGGTTTTAAGAATGTTTTTGAATACAGTATAGATTGATATTCATGAAACTGACAGACAAGTACTGTGTCTTTGTACCACTGCTGAAAGCTCTAGCTAGACAGAATAGCTGTGCTGTTAGAGGGTTTTTGGAATTCAATATGAGTTAGGTTGGTTGCTTTTTTCCCCAGCCCTATACATAAACATATTTCCACATCACAAGGTGTGCACTGTGCCGTATTTAAATCCTAAACTATTTAATACGTACTAAATGCTACTGTAGCTCCAGTTGTGTCTTTTTATTCTGTCTCTTTCTGTAACACGTTTATACATCTTCTGCTTGGAATTTCTGTCTGCAATATACCTATTCCTTCGAATTCAAGACGCCCTCAAAATTAAGATACTGCCCAAATCTCCCACCCTCAGTTTGAGGAAAAAATAAAACAAAAATACAACCTTAACTATGCACATGGAGGCAGTTCGTGGCCATCTGCTATCACACAGAGCATTACAGTTATGAGCTGCTTCTCATTCCCAGTCTGCTATCACACACAGCATTACAGTTATGAGCTGCTTCTCATTCCCAGTCTGCTATCCCACAGAGCATTACAGTTATGAGCTGCTTCTCATTCC
>NW_024472189.1:0-6204 GCF_017654505.1 Polyodon spathula | reverse complement strand
CAGTCTGCTATCCCACAGAGCATTACAGTTATGAGCTGCTTCTCATTCCCAGTCTATCACACACAGCATTACAGTTATGAGCTGCTTCTCATTCCCAGTCTGCTATCACACAGAGCATTACAGTTATGAGCTGCTTCTCATTTCCAGTCTGCTGTCACACACAGCATTACAGTTATGAGCTGCTTCTCATTTCCAGTCTGCTATCACACACAGCATTACAGTTATGAGCTGCTTCTCATTTCCAGTCTGCTGTCACACACAGCATTACAGTTATGAGCTGCTTCTCATTTCCAGTCTGCTATCACACACAGCAATACAGTTATGAGCTGCTTCTCATTCCCAGTCTTTTTGTGAACCACAGTATTTTTCCTTAGTCTCATTCTGCACTCCAATACACTATAGTACAATATGCTATATAACTCATGTAATGCCTCATTCATTTCATTTAGTATATCACCACTTATTTACATACCTATTTGAAGCAGAATTAGAAACTCTCTTAGTCCTACTGTAGCACAGGTGACCAGGCAGGTGATTGACAAGGATTGTGTAATCAGTTGCATTGGAATCTTACACGTTTGGGACAAAAAGCAAAACCATCCAATCATCCAAAGCACTGTCCGTTTGATATTGGGATACCAGCCAAAACAGCGTGTAATGTGTTCTGGAGAGATACTGTTCCAAATTAACAGCCTCTGATTCCTTCAGAGAAATCTGCAGTGAAGTCTGGCGTTCAGATGATCCCTGGAAGCTCTAGTAATTTGGACTGCCTTGGATACAGAAGCACCTACCAGCCAAGCATCGTCTGTCAGTGCCTGTCTTGCCCATCACGACTGAAAGTGCCTTGCGTCTTTATTACTGTATATATTCCAGAATACATGTTGGGGGCGAATGTCCAGTGCTTAGGCAGGAGGACATATGAAGTGAACCATGTGATTCATTTTAAATGAAGCAACAGACATGCGGCTAAAATATACATCATCAACTGTAAAATGGTGTGGAAAGGTAAAGTCTCAATAAGGAACAGGGGCTTTAAACATGTGTGCTACAAATGGCTGGTTATTCTTTATAGTCAAACTGTATCTAAAGCATAGCATAGCACTGAAGGTGTTAAAGAGGTAACCCAACCTGCCTGACTTCTAATTGCACAATGCCATCTGTTTACTGTCTATCATTCTAGTGAAATCACTGATTTGGTATTATGAACAAACAAAGGACCACCAAAAACAATCCAAACCACAGAGGAACAGAAAGTAAAATACTGGCATTGTGTAACTCTGCAGAGTTTGCAGCCTTATGAATAGGAGGAAGTTCTTAATTGTGATCTTCACAAGTTACACAGCCGCTTATCAAACTACCCTGCATGCAGTCCACACTCCCAGCAGCTCTAGTGCAATCGAAGCTCGTGTTTAACCCAGCCCTGTTTCATTTTAAACTAAGTGTAACTGCTTGGGGCTCGCTATCTTACTTTATTGGTCGGTCTTCATTGCACTTTTATTGTACATTTTTCTTTTTTAATAGTTCACTGTGGTAGTTTCTTTTTGAAACCTGCTTTCCACTACGTCACTCTGAGAGCCAAACAGATGCTGGCTACTACTAGCAGCAGTAGGAGGTTATTATTAGGTGCATCTGTCGTTTCAACTTTACTTTGTCATCTGAGAACGGCTCAAAGGCTTTTATTCTTTCCAGTAGAGTAATATTTTTACTGCAGCCCTGTTTCACGAAGCCCTGTGGCCTATAGGATACTGTCTGGCTGCCGTGCCTTGGATGAGGCGTTAGGTGGTGATTCACTGCATAGCTTTAACCATTACTTATGTGTTGTATAGTCTTGAAAGGTAATTCACTCATGATGGAAATCTAAAAGATGCATAGGAATACAGTATGATTCCCCATTGAATAGCGATACGTTAAACTACGTTACAGTGGCAATGAAACAACACCGTTTTAAGTCTGGGTTTAAGAATCAAGCGCTCTTCTCTGCTTATGACTCACCTATGCATTTGAATGTTTAAATATAAACAATAACCCACAACATCCTTAGCATAAACAAACAAGCGAAGCAGAAGTTTCTTATGAAAATTAATGGTACTGAAAAAAACAAACAGTATTTGATTTCCTTAAACTGCTTCCCCATGACTGATTACTATCTGCTCGTATCCTGTAATGCTAGAAGCTTGCTTACTGCAAGCACGGATAGTGACTATTTGTACTGTACATTGTTTAAAATGCTGTGTCCTCAATCACTAAAAATGGACTGCATCTAGTTTTGACAGTACTGTGGGTGAGCATGAGAGCTCATTTTAACTGCTGCAACCTGCTTACCTTGATTGCAGTATTGGCAATTGCTTCTGACCGATTGATTATAGAAGAAAGCCTGTTCTTCCGAATAAAATAAAGTTTGATATTAAGAAAACTGCTCTACAAGAACAGTCCAAAAACTGTATTGTATTCATAAAAATCAAGTTAAAGATTTCTGAACAAGGCCCAATGATGCTTAATGTTATATGAACAAAAAGGCTGAAATAATGTGAACACCCAAGGAGAATTGAACCCGACCTATCAATAGATAAGAGGAGAACAGTGCACTGCAGCATTAGCTCTCTGCACAGTTCTCCTCGGTGAATGGGTGCTTTTGAGCAATGCTGCACCTGAGCTCAGTGTAGTGGTGACAGGGCCTTTACCGGAAACTGTGTTGTACATGGTTTCTTAGGGCCTTCTGTGGTCTGTGGATTCTTTGTACTCCTCATCCTTCCTGTCAAGCATGCTGTGAAGCTTGCTCTAAATTCATGTTTATCTCTCCAGAGAATTTACAGTCACTGTTGACCAGCTTCCGGAGTTGTTTGAAACAGTAACATTAAAAAAAAAAAAGGTTTAATAGTTTAGGTGGCACTAAAAAGTGTTCTGGTGGCCATCCCCGAGTAAACAAAGAACAAAGTAAATGTGCGTTGGAATTAATAGACGAGAAACTTGGGAACATTAGACTGTAATTTACAGCAAGGAGGAGCAGAGCAAGGGTGTCCAATCACAGTCCTGGAGGGCCGTTCCACTCCAGATTTAACAGCTAAAATGATATAAATAACTACTTCAGGGTGTGGATGGAGGTTTAATTGGTTCAATTAAACAATTTAGAACAGGGTTGGAACAAAGACCAGGACTGGAAGAGACACCTTTGGCCACTCCTGGCATAGAGAGGAAACAATCACAGAATTAGCAGTTTGTATGACTACATGTTATTTTAGAAGTGAACCCTAGATTTGCATTGAGAGAATGCATGTGCGATTTGGATATGAAACAATGAAATAAACTGTGACGAAAATTCTAGCAGCTGGAACACAGTGAAAAGACCTTGTTGGCTTTAACCAATATAGTCCACATACTAGGACAACCACAACACGACTTTTGTCTCAGTTGGGACTGACATTGCTCCTTGAAGAGCTGGAGCGTTGTACAGGCCTTGCACATGTCAGGGATACTGGTGTTCTCGTTTGTGCAAATGCTGTGTCTGCAGCAGTTTTCAGTGATTCAGCGGGTCTTGCCTCATACTGCCTTTTCTGTGGTCTTATTAACAGCCCAGGTTACAAATGCAATGTTCAGCAGCCGCACTGTCACTGTAGTCATTAAATTCTGCCATCTTCCATTAACAAAGTGCTAGAACGAAGTTTTGTGCAGACCAGGAGAAGTTTTTAAAAAGGCAATGAATTCCTGTTGATGCCCTTTTAAAAGCATGCGTGCATTATTAGCAGCGTGACATTTAAGCATGCCATTTGTGGTTTTCAAATGGCTTGATAAATGGAGCTGAGATGCCCCTGTAATGCAAGGACAGAGTTTTAAGTCTGATTGGAAATCAGTAAAGAACTTGAAGTGTCTGCAGCCTAATAAAGGCAGGTTCTGAGGCTTGTACAGTGCAAATAGAACGTTTTTAAATAATAATAATAATACAGTATCTGTGTTTTAAATGTATATTAATTTATCACTAGACCCTGTGAATGGCACAGCTAGTTGATTTGTTAAAACAGCAGCCCCCGCTGGTCATAATTTCAATTGCCGGTGAGGTTTTTGATAAACTATGTAGACTACAGCAGCGATGCCTGGTAAATTTTGTGTGTGTGCGGTTTGGTGTGTAATGACTGAAGTGAATAAATACATTCTAGTCTACTGAACAGATTACCTCCTTTCTTTAATTGGTAATTTGATGAGCTGTCGTGTTTATTTTTACTCCTGAGTGAGTTGATACTGTGACATGGTACAGCGCTTTTGTTTTCCAGCTTATTCAAAATGAATATTTTATTTAAATTTTGAAAGAATATTCAGACTCAAAGCCCATGATTTTCTGTTCTAATCTAACTCGGTTTGCATTTTGACCGTTACAGTTTCAGCTGACTCCCTCTTGAGCAACAATCCCTGGGGGAAGATAAGCCTGAATGGAACTATTCAGTAACGCTGTGAAAGCAGGAGCCCCTCAGACGACTATGTGTTGGCAGTTCAGAATTGAGTGTTGACTGTGGCACAGTCACTAAGGGACAGTGTATTAGTCATTACAGATATGTTCTGTATTGTCTTTCTCTGCAGTGTCTCACAAATGATCGGAACAGAACACAAAACTACAGATTCATAGGAGGTGTAGACATGAGCTAAGGATAACGTAGCAGGCTTTGTGTGACTGAATGGGAAGGATTTATATGGTACTGCCACCCTATTGGTGATTAAAGTGGACCCTCCTGTGTAACAGGAGAATAACACAATAGACATACTTGTGAACGCACGCCCGCACACACATTAACATGTACTCGCGCACACTGGCACACGCTCATGCTGGGTTTAAAATAAGTCATCTGTTGCATTGCAGCGTGAGACTTTCACAGTTTCCTTTTTTTTTACTCTTTATAACTCATTCCCCAGTCTTTTCACTTCAGTGCGTGAGTGGGAAGTGTAGTGGTTGATTTCTCTAGTTCTTTCCACATGATTTTAAGTGTGTCAAAAAAGCCCCCTCGTGTTCCTGTGTCTTTTTTTTATTTGAAGAAAGTTTGATTCTTTGCTTTAGTTCACAATGTTCTGGAGGTACAGACAATGGTTAAGATAAAAACAAATCAAACTGCTTCTTCCTGATATATTCCAAACTGACACAAAGAGATGACAATCTTTGAGAGCAAAAGGCGGGCCTGTAATATTGCTCAGAGGTAAGAAAATGGTTAGCACTTCTTTAAAAAGAAGCTTTGGTGGTAAACTTTGCAGCGCTGCAGACAGACAGTGTGCCCTGTTTTCAGTTTATCTGAGCTCTTTGGAAATGCCACTCTGGCGAGTGCAGCTGTCGCAGAGTTTAATGTGCTCGCTCTATCCCATTGTTCTATCACAGTGGCATTCTCTGCAGCAGTCGAAAGATAATTTATTCCCCCACTGTTCTGCTTTTATATTACAAAAGTCACGACTGGCTTTTAAAAATTCATGCTGTTTTTAGTGTAAGTACTCCTGAAAAGCAATCGTGATCACGCTGCTGTATTATTAAAAAAAAAAAAAAAAACACCCTCTTTCTTTTATTGGGATAATGTTCGGTTTTCTGTTGTATGTGCAGCTACTGTAATTAGTTTGTCGTGTAGGGCTCTGTCTGTAAATTACATGAAAATAAAGACAGTTTGTTTTGAATTATCTTAATGATAGAGCCAAGTTTTATGTACA
This sequence comes from Polyodon spathula, assembly GCF_017654505.1. Lineage (NCBI taxonomy): Eukaryota > Metazoa > Chordata > Actinopteri > Acipenseriformes > Polyodontidae > Polyodon > Polyodon spathula. The sequence continues at coordinate 531 of NW_024472189.1, read as the reverse complement.
TTACTGGAGTTAAAACAAGTAATAACACCTTAAAATGTGTTATGCTAAATTATAATTTCAGAAATGACATCTAGAAAGTAAAGCCTTTTCTAAAGTAACATTATGTAGATTATAGCTAATAGTCAGGGTTTTGAGAAAAACCGGTAGTGTTATAAATGGTAAATACCACTAAATGGCCACTAAGGGGCGCCGTAATGCTCTGTATTGAATGTTAATGATCTGTCTGGTTTTGTGAAACATACAATCTTTCATTTGAAATATGGACTTGGTATTCTGAATTTTTAATTTGGTTATGACATTTGCAGCAATAATGCATAAAGTGATAAATGTAATTCAAATAAATTTATATATATAATATATATACAATATATATATATATATATATATATATATATATATATATATATATATATATATATTATATATATATATATATATATAATATATAGAGTTGTATAAGTATAACAAATACAAGCAAACATATCTATTTTATTGCAGTGAAAGCTGTTTGGGACATCAATACATAACCGT
>NW_024472188.1:0-15228 GCF_017654505.1 Polyodon spathula | reverse complement strand
AAATGAAGTTAGAGTATTTAGATAATTAAATAAATGTACTGCTTGTTCATTTTTGCTATAGTATTGAGTGTTTGCATGTACTTGTCCGTACACCACATTTCAGATGGTGAAATGGCACAGTGTGCTGCAGTGCATCAGTAAGCACTCACCTGTGCTCTAATTGGTAGGATGGATAGTGGAAACACATAGATGTACTGCTGTATACCACAACCCTTGTACAATATAGTACTGTGCTGTGTGTGCACTAGCTGCATTTCAGTAGTGATTACATACTTTTCCCAAGGGAGTATGTGCATGAAAGCAAAGCGTGAAGGCATTGGTTGGTTTCTGTAACATGGTGGCTTGTTCGGTTTGTTTGCGTTGGAATGGCATTGTGCTGATCAGTACAGCACAAGCTGGGGGTCTATTCATTTAAGAGTGTGGCAGATCTAAAACCAAGCCCTGTCCTAAATCATTTCACTAGGGCTCTGTGTACCAAGGCTATGACAATCAAACAACTACCAGTGTATGGGAGTCTCTTTAGTGTGTTTCTGTCTGTAATAATATATAGCGCCAGAGAGCATCTTATATAATTGATTTAAATAGCCTATTTAGACACCACTAAGTCCCATACATGCGCAGACTCTGTCTTCCTGTAAAAAGCATGATATTATATATTTTCTGATGTAGGTCTACCATAAATTAATTGAAGACACATCTTTACTTCTGAGTATTTTCCCTTAATCTTTATTAATATATTTATAATTAAACTTCTTACAGGGTTTTTTTTTTTTTTTACAGGCACTTTTGGAAGACACAGGCTATGCTGCCTATGCATTTTCTTGATTTATATAATTTGTGGTCAACTGTGTAACAATCCGTGCTTGGGATGAAATTCCGTGCACTTCCTAATTTGCATTCCTTTGTCTCAGCCTTGCGTGTCTCATCAGATGAATCTGAAAGACAGCAAGATGCCTGAGCTCCTCATTAAATACGATGTGAAGCATAACATTTAAAATTGTATGTGTCATGCAGAAGCACCTTATAGGACTAGTTAAACATTTTGGTCTACACACAAATAGGTATAAAAATGTATTCTGTTCAGTGAAGATGGAAGTATAATAAAATTTAGAGTTAGATTTTCCCCCATGTATTTGAATGAAGAATACATACTGTGTAACTGAGAGGCGTTTCCATAGATAAGCCCTCTGAAAGTATAGTGCTGATGCAGAATATGTGTGTGTGTAATGTTACAGTGGAAATCATAAGTGTAATGAGGCCTGCTATTCAGTGTCCTGAAGAATTAGAGAGTACTTCAAGCATGCAAAGCCTGACCTCAATAGATCAAAGTAATTTCAGTCTGTGCGAAGCATACACACGCACACACATGTGCACATGCACACAGACACACAGACTCATCCACAGCCTCATGCACGCACACACTGGCAGACAGCGAGGCCGCGCTCAGGTCTGTCTGCATCAGCCTGAGGTGGAAGCACTGGTTTTGTGAGATACAGCAGTAATACCAATGTGCTTTTATAAGACAATGAAGATGAATAAAGGCTCTCTGCTCGTAGCCAGCTCTCAAGGCTGCTGAATTGTAAGGGATTTGTACATTTTTTAATAAAAACTAGTCAGTAATGAATTCTTGATGTTGATAAAGAAAAAAGTTTCCTTAATTGAGAACGAGGGAAGACTAGAAAGGCTAGTGCCTTCGGGCTATGAGGGCTACATGCTTCAGTGGAGATATGACATAATCGGGTTGATATGACCCACAGGTTGCCTTGCAACCGACTTTCCTTCACTGGCTGAATTAGGAAACGGAACAAATTCTGATCAGTTTAAACTCCTGATTAAACAGGTGTTGCGCAACATGGTTCCGATGCATTGCTATCTTGTTCTGTGATGAATTCTTCTGGCTGTGCTGTTATCTGCTGTGGTAACGCAGAGCAGTACTAAGAGTTCCTTTTGAGAAAATCAACATTGAAGTGGTTCTGAATGCAGTGGCTGGGATCTTCACTGAGGTCTTTGAAGGACGGCGATGTAGGATTAAATGAACTGTATCGGCATGCTTGAATAGTCCCTGGAGCCACAGGGGGGTCGTTGCTTATCATTGCTTCAAAGCTAGGTTTCCATAGTTACAACAACGAGGAATTAATATTGTATCAGAACATCTAATATTGGTGTACAATCTGAGGCTTAGGGTCAGGTAGTTGAAACTAGGTTTAAAAGGAAACCTTTATACAGCATTTAACCACATATTTACAGCAATGCAATTTAAGCATATTTGAATGACCTGTGTGTGTGTGTGTGTGTGTGTGTGTGTGTGTGTGTGTGTGTGTGTGTGTGTGTGTGTGTGTGTGTGTGTATGTATGTATATGTGTGTGTGTGTGTGTGTGTGTGTGTGTGTGTGTGTGTGTGTGTGTGTGTGTGTGTGTGTGTGTGTGTGTGTGTGTATTATCTTTGTGTGTGTATATTTTGTATTATTTCTTTGTATTATTTTTGGACGTGTCTAGCCAGTAGAGTGAAAGGCTTTGTCCGAGCCAACCACAGTTTCTTGTTGTATTTAATCAGTATTAATCAGCCCTTTCATAGGTTTGTTTAGTAGCTCCTTCCAAGGTTGATAATTGACATATCCAAATGTTCATCTAAAACCTTGGATTCAAACATGTATTTTTTTTCTATATTGTTTTCTCAGTATTGATTATTTTTCTATTACAATGCCAAGGGCAGTTTTCCTAGTCTGCTGCTGAAGCCAGGATTGCTTTTGTGCTCTGAAACACTATTATATAAAGACTATATAAAGACAGATGAAGCATTCCGCACAGTACATGGACCATCACAATTGTGGAGTAAGTGAAGTTTCTGCTCTGCTGCCAGTTCTTATCGTGTGGTTCAGGCCAGTGCAGTACAGCACTGTAGCTCTGACTCTGGCCTGCAGGTATGTGATAGTCCATCCCATGCGTATTTCAAGACAAGCTTTTTTATTCTCATCTGGATAAGGTCCAATGTACTGGCTGTCAGTAGACCAAACAGCCAGCCTTGAATGACTCTCTTATTGCAAACTGGTTTTGGCACGTCTTGAATGGTTTCTAGTTACAGCCAGTGTGTGTTCGCAAAGTGCTGCATTATTGACTAAACTGGTTCATAATGTTACATTGTGTCAGCAGGAACTTGACTGTGAAACCCATCTGCTGTTGTTTACTGTGCAGTTCATTGTCTGTTTGTTTTTGTTTCCGTTGTTTCGACTCATCATATTTTAGGTCAGTAAATCCAGTCCAGTTTGTTATAAGTCTTAACCAAGTCATTTTCTTTTCGTCTTCAACAGAGGGGAAAACAGTTACTCTTCGCTCAGATCACTGCCTCTAACCCGATCCTTTCAGCAGAAAAAAATCTGATTCTGTGATGCGAGGCAACCAATGCTATTTCACTTGCAAACTAAAGCTGACTTTATATTTTATAGCTGGGGAATCTATACAAGAGTTGGGTTTGGCTCAACCCCCATTCAAAAAAGCAATGTATTATTACATTAAACCACTGTGCCACCTAGCCCCTGAGATCTTCTGTACTGACAGTGATTTACCTAGTTTAAAATAACCCATTCTATTAATAACAGTAAAATGCACTGCAGCCCTTCTGTAGCGTGCCCCATGCTGTTCATATCCTCAGACGTTGAGCTTGATCAAACGAACGCAGATTGAAGCTCTCTCGACCTGCAATGAAACGATGAATTTCGACGTTCTTCTCGGCGGCTGTACTCCGATAGCTGCCTCGAGGGATGGGGATCAGGGCTTGGTACTGAAGTCCTGCGAGTTATTTTTCGATCACACCTAGGCTGCACTGTGTAGGTTTGCTACACAAATTGCATTAGATCCATTTTGACATCTGTGATCCTTTTACATTATATGACCATGCATGCATAATGCTAGGAACCTGTATTAGCAGACTCGTCACTCGGCCATCTGCATAACATACAGGGACTCGTCTGGCACAATCAGGCTCGCCGGTTTGGATAATGACACGGCGTGGCGAGTAGGCAACCAAGTTATGCTATTCTTATGCTTGCTTCTTAGGAGAAGGTAATCGAATTTTTCTAGGCTGCTTGAATAATTAGCATTTTCATGATTTTGCTGATTGTCTTTTTTGTTTGCAGCCAGAGGCCTCGGGTGTATTACCCTTTGGAATTGTTAGTGGGGGTCTTTTGATAGACCTTCGAATAACAGTGTTGAGTAAGCGTCTCTTTTGAAGCAGCTAAAACACTGGATGCTTTCCTTTGTTAAAGAGCACAGAAAGGCAGACTCACGGTCACGCAGAAATTAGGTTTTTGTAAATCCCCCCCGAACTGGATTTTGGAATACAGCTAAATGTTCTGAGAAAAGATCTAGCACTTGTGCTTTTTAGTTTTCTGTGGGGTGTGAATGGCTTCCTCCTCCAGCTGGCCTACTAAACCACGCCATTGTCGTCAGACGATATGAGGATCTGTTTACTGACTGTGGGGATCAGGGGAGAACCTCCTGTGTGGGGTTGGTCTCTTAATAGTTGTAGTTCTGCTTCAGTTTATGCCTGTGTCTCTTGTCTTCACCACAAAGACAATTATCTGTGCTTGTGGCATTGAGCATCCATTTAGTCAAATATTTGAACACCTATTTTACTACAAATGTTGGTTTTGAAGAGGTCAATAAGCCATTTTCTAGATTTTAGTGCAGTAATGTAGATCCTGTGTCAATTAATAACACACAACACAACTCAGCCTAACACTGTGCGGCCGTACTAGCTTTTGTGTATCTGTGCGTCTGCCTGTGCCGAGACTAAACCTGTGCAAAGGAAAAAGAAATAGTTATTACCACAATAGGATGGAAAAAGACTGCTTCATCCTGAAACAGCAAGTCTGCGTCAGAATGGATTGGATTTCAGGAGAAGAGTGTGCAGTGCCGAAAATCAGTAAAAGTACTGCTGCTGGCAACCTTGCCATCTTGTAGATTTCAATTTGAATTTTGTACACTTCTAGTCATTTCGTTTTTTGATTATAACTTTTGAATTTGCTTCTATCTATCTCTTATTTCGAAGACGACCATTAGAAAGGACTATTACTTTCTGAATGTGTTTTACCCAGTGCCTAAACGCACTACAGTACAGTATGAAAGAACAGTGGGGAATTGCAGGGTCACTTGTTCTGTACAGTCTCTTTTTGCCCTGAGGGGTTGGGTTACCATCTCTCGGCATATGTGTATGTTTTTTTTTCTGCTATGTCTAGCCAATCAGAGCTCCCAAGAGGGGGCTGAGGCTCCCAGCAGGTGCTGCAGGGACAGTACTAGTGAAGTGGACCCTACTAATTACCATGTGAATCCAAGGGAAACCGTCCACCCATCTGTCTCTGTCTTCTGCTGCTCCCCTGCCTCCGTTAGCACGCACAGTGAACTCATTCCTTTTGTTTGGTTTTCTTGCCGTACCTTCTTTTGATTGGACTGCTCATCTGCTTGATTGTTGTGTCAGAGACCAGGCTCCTGCTCTGGACAGCGTAGTAAGTGAGCAGCTGACTGAATGACACGGCTCTGAGAAATCACAAGAGAAAATATTGCTTTCGGAAACTTGTTTGGAATTGAGTTTTTCCTTTATTTTTTATTTGAGGAGCTTATTCAGCCTGCACAGTTTACATGGAAACACCGGGAAGCGTGTGACAGCCTATTAAAATAAGAGCTAATGCCTCTCTGGAGAGAAAAGCTAACGCAGCATCACTTGTAAAAGAGAGAGTGAGAAAGAGGAATAGAGGAAAGAAGGAAGGGAAGACATCCACTGTTTTTTTTTTCCTGTTATTTTGGAGCATCTCTTGAATAGACAAAAAAGCCTTCTGGTGACTGGAGAGTGTGAGAGAGAGAGAGAGAACAGAAAGAGAGATCTCCTCTCCTGTTCTAGTACTCTGCTGCGTTCCAGCTAGACCCTCTTGTTTTTCGATTGTCGCTGGTCCCTGCGTTGGGTGATGTAAGAGAGCTGGGGGGTCTGTGAGCTCTATCAGCGAACGGATATTCCTGCTCTTCCCCACTGCCTGGTTTCAGAAGCTGGTGGATCGCTGTGCTCCATTGTTTTGTGAGATGAGTGTTGCTTTTCGAATCTAAAGGGAACGAGTGTGATAGACAGTACAGAAGGAACGCTAAAGCATGGAGCCTCCTAGTCACCGTGACCTCCCGCGACTGTCCTGGATTGATACTCTCTACAGCAGTATGTGTATAGTTCTCTTTATTTCTTAATGTGCTTTGTATTAATAGTCTATTTTACTGTAGGTGGTACTCGGAACAAATGTGCATCATGAAGCATAGAATTAAGATTGCTGCAGTAAGGTGTGATTGATTGCAGAGGAAAACACAGTGCTGTTTTTTAGAATTTTCATTTCATTAGCTTTTGAAACTAAGTACTGTATTTCCTTTGAGAGACAGTTTTACATTATTGAAAGATACATTTTTTATGTCCAGTCCGGAGGGTAAACTCTCAGGGATTAACAGCAACTTTTATCTGCAGGAACATTAACCTTTGACTTGTATTTCAGAAAGGTAAATATTAGTGTTTGGCATGGATACACATATAGCTATGCTAAATTGGCTTGCATCATATAAAGCTTCAGTACACCTTATTCATTATATCTAGCAATTCATTTTGTGTCTGTTTTTTATTTATTTATCCTGGAATCGCTGTAATGCTACCAGATAGCATGATTGTGTTAGCTTACCTGTAAAATTAATTTCCGCTGGATTCTATGAGCTTTCCTATATTTTACTGTAAACCTCAGTAGGTTACTTATGTAAACAGCTTTGGCAAACTATACTGAATCCACAATGGCAGACTGCTATGCAGCCATGTACTGTAACCCCTTGTGCTTTAACAGGACTAGTAGCACTAGGTTTGGGAATTGCTTTTGTTGATACAGTATAGACTGTGCAAATAATAAATGTAATAGCACATGGTAAAAGCGGTAGATTGTGAAAAAAATCAATCTGATTCTAAAGAGCGACTCCGGTCTGACGGCATTCGGGTTAATCTCGTGTAACAGCACGTTTGCACTTAATATGTAATCTCTACAGCACAGCGTTATGAGAGTTTGTGCGTGGGCTTGTTTCGCTTCTCAAGTTATCACAGAAGTATAACCTCCTACTGCTGCATGTAATTGCAGCAGCGTCCCAATCTGCGGCAGACAGGTCGATTTTCTGTTTAAGTAATAATCCATGCAAGAATGCAGTACTGCAAGCAGACACTGATGAATTATGTTTGCATGTGAAATTGAACACGATTGTGGGACTCCTGTTAATTATGTAATTTTAACTGAATGGCACTTCTGTCTGAGTGAATTTGATCAGTTGTACTGAGCAGTGTTCAAGGAAGGCTTTGCTAACAACACAGCTGGGCTATGTGGCATGTGGTTTTGTTCCTGTTTCTATCAGGCACCTTTAAATCTTATTTGACCTAAAAGTGATTTTACAGTATGTTTGCATAACTTGCTTTCTGTCATTAGTTATATAATAAATGGCATAATTCAATATTCAGGATCAAACACCAATTGCCGCTAGTCAGTCTCCCTGCTTAGGAAACTAGAAAAAGAAAATTATCCAGTTCAGATTAATCGTAATTATTCACTTCAGATTACAAGCAATGTGTGTGGAAATGGACCTTTTGGTCTCCCCAAGTTTGTCCCTGTGTTACGAGTTAAGCTGATTATCAGAGCAGAATACCTTTTAACCTGTCTTTTGTACACTAGCTTTGTCGCCACATTAAATGGCTCAATTACTTATGCTTTACGCCCCCTGTATGCATGTATTAGCCAATCAGTGATGAGTATTTTGTCTGATTTTCAGAAGGCTCCAATGCCTGAAATACATGTACATGCTCCACATTTTCTATTTAGCAGTAGAAATTGTTGGAGTCTGTGCTGCCCAAATCTAGCAATAGAAATTGTGGGAGTCTGTGCCCAAATTCCTACAGGTTTATAGAGGTATTTTTGTACTGTAATCCAAACTGTGGACACGTTTCCGAATGGTTATTTTAATCATAATTAAAGCATGATTAGATTCTACTATCAAAGCCATGCTCTGAGATCCCCTTACTCTCACTGTTAATGTCCAATGAATTTTAAAGCAGAATTGTATTGGTGGCCAAATACAGAGCTTGATCTCTTGATAACTGCATGGATGATGTCCCCAATCTGCCCCGTTCGTTGGTTAGGAGAGTGAAGCCCAGCTACAGTGACCCCCCTCCTCTGAAGTGGAGCTGCTGTTTTCATGTAGATTTCATGGTGTGAGTGTTAGCTGCATTTCTAGCTTGCACTGTCAGCTGCTGATTTAGAGGATCCAATGGATGCCCATGTATCACACGATGAGCTGCACCTGGGCTCTTGGAGAGCAGCCCTTCTACTGGGGAGACGGGGGTGTCACACTTGGAGCAGAATGTCCAGATGTTTTACAGCCCCCTTGCTTAGGTCCCTGGGGGGTAATAATTAACCAGCTGCAACGTGTTTATTTGGAACAAATTGGAAATGCGTTCAATGTGGTGTGCCCGCTACAAATCACTTGTCACTTTGTGTGGCCCAGGCTATTCATCAAAGCCTTGTGGATAGGTTCAGAGAGTTATACTATAAGCATTATTTTCTGTGAAAGGGAAACTGACAGGTTATATAACAAAAAAATAAATAAAACAAAATTAAAACTTTGTTTTGGTGTTTTTGAACATTTCCTACCGACGATGTGATTTTAATTTTTTTTTTCACAAAGATTGCTTCAAAATTCAAGTGAGCTTTTGTTAGCACATGGGCATCAGCATTTTTTATTTTTTTTTGGAGCACTACAAGTTTGACCGTGCCAAGCCAAATAAATAACACATTTAAAAGAACAGTAGAAGATGCAGCTAGTGTTTACCATAATGATTTCATAAGGCTTCAAAAGCTTGGCTTGGGCCATCTTTATTTTAGGCTAATTTATAAAAGATAAACAGTAGAATTATTATTATTATTATTATTATTATTATTATTATTATGTGCCCAAGTCAATGAACTCTTAGCTGGGAAACGCTAAGATCCACAGTAAAGTATTGCGATGTGTGATGCTGGTTCTATAAAGAGATAATAGAGCGGATTTTGAAACCTTGGTTAGCACTTGTTTAAGGGTTAAGTAAATGAGCTGTTGAAGGTAGATCATTGTGTCCCCATTCAGCAAGTGCTGATCAATGAGTCTGTTGAAAAGTTTAACCTGATTGTGTCCTGTGCAATCGTGGATTCCATCTTCCTTCCACTGCAGTGACAGACTGCATCTGCAGTGGAGAAAACAATTAAAAAACTGTTCAGGACACACTTCCTTGTACAATGTCTTATAGGTTTCTTTGTGCTGTGGACCACCATAGACAGACGGCACAACGGTAAGATCACTGCATAACTGTTGTGAATCTTTTAAGACAGCACTATACTTTCAGTACATGTCCAATAGAAAATCAAACCAGGACCTGCGATGTCTAGTCTAGAGATGCAATCCTTTTAAACAGTTACTGTACAGTATGAGCTGGAGAGATGGAGGACCTTCTTAAATCATCTGTAAAGTAATACCCTGTTGGGTAATTTACTTCTTCTGCTTTTTGGCTTACCTGCCAAGATTCCCTCATTACCATTCTGATGCAAGCTCTGTGCTGCCAGTGATGGGAGGGGTGCTGGAAAACACAGACGCAGCACTTCTCGGAATAAGGCTGGCTCCTTTATTTATGGTTCTGTTTTGAGCACTTCATTCAAGCCTCCCTGTTGGAAGGTTTTGTCAGTAATTATGTTCAAAACTGAGGGTGGAACTTTTCCTTTCCGACGTAAAGGACAAGTGTCAATAATGCCCTTGGCTGGCTTTAAAACTGACATTTCTGTCAATTGATAGCTGGCAGTGTTCCCTAGATAGAAAATACTCATTTGATGACTAGCTACAGCTGTAGCATTGTACTGTACTTGAAAGGTGGTGAGGCAGCCTAGATTTAACATTTGTTGTATGGGGGGAAAACTGATGTGAGATTTTCTACAAAGGGAATATGTTCATCTTTCAATTGACAATTTTCAAGCCAGCCTTCAATTTTTCTTTATTTTTATATTCCCGTGCCATTTGTCACAGCAATAAAAACACATGAAAAGAAAATCAAAAAAGCAAAGGCACTGTATTCCAAACCTGGAGGAAATGGAGACTGCGTGTAGAATTTTAAAGGCAGCGAGTTCTCCGCTGATATGAAAGCAAGCGATTGCAATGACTGGCCACGTGAACGCACGGCTGCCTTTTGGAATGCCTGTGTGTGGACTGATTGTGGGGGGCAGCTGGGCTTATCTGTCAGGGAACAGAGATGGTGCTCGAGTTTAAAGCGTTGTCACCCCACTGCAAGGCGAACACTCTCTGGAAGAGAAGAGCGAGCAGCTGTCCCTCACCAGGAACAAAAATGGCTTTTTTTCCCTCTTCTCAGTCCACAGCTGGTCAACTGCACATGCTTAATACACGGCAGGTGTGCGGCAGCGTGATCCTCTCAATGGGGAGGTAGCAAAATCCAAAAGTAGCCTTAATCAGCAGTGCGGTCCGTTAGTACAGCATAAACTCCCAAGACGGAACTGGCTGCTTCACCTGAGTTACTGTTCCGCTAGAGTCCATGCTTTGCTTTGTTGCAGGGGTTGATCAGGTCATGTGAGTCATTTAGGAGAGTCTTTTTAAAAGAACGCTCAAAGCACCTCCTACTGTAAAGAAGTCCACCAGCTCACCTGGTCGATCTCTCTGGCTCCTTGTCTAACACCTCACTCCATCACGGAGGAAAGACCTTGCAGCTCAATTGGGTCCAGGGTCTGAGTAAACCGTAGCCCTGCCCTACACTTGTTTTACTCAAAACACAAAGCAGTGTAGCCTTTAGGTAGGGGAGCTACAGTAAGAGTTTAGCGTTTTAAATATTTCAGTGGCCACATGTTAAACATTAGAGTTTTTTCTGAATCGTTCATGAGAAACAGAGATGGCAAGTGCTTTACCTGTTCTGCAACCTGATCTGGTGAAAGACTAGAAGTAATCATAATGGATAGCTACAGTAATATATTAGCCAGTCTAGTTATAGTGCATGGGAATGTGCTTCTGCAAGTGTATTTACATGTATTTATGTGTTAATATAATAATATGAATACAAAGCTGTGCCTTGACATTTACTTTTCCTAACGTGCCTGTATTTTGACCTTCTGTACCAGGCTGAGAAAACAAAAATCAATAGTGTTTCGACAGTTCTCAAGGAAGCCTTGTTCGGTTTGAATGCACAGGTATGCACCTCAGTATTCTGGTCTGTGTGTTTGCAGTGGGCTTCTGAAGACAGCCTGTAAAATTGCACGTAACCGTTCAAATGTGGCAGGGCTGGTGTGTTAAATGTCTTGAACAGTTTTTGAACAAAGCAGCCCCGAGGTACAGATTCCTCCTGGGAAACGGTAAGCATCTTGAGCTTATATCTCTCCATGCTCTTCCTGACACCTGTTTTGCCATAGCTAACATGCTAATTGGCATATAGAGTGGCTGCTATGGAAACTGCACAGCACTGTATATGTTCCATAGTGCACGGGGGCGGATTATCTCAACATACAGGCAGCTTCTTTATCACAGGGTGCCAAACACAGGGATCTTATTAAATCTGTCATTGGGACCAGCGTCCTGCTCTGCAACCTTCTACTGCAGCGTTTGACACTTGAGTTCATGTTTAACAAATGCACTGAATCACTCCTGTAACTGTTATTCAAAATACAGCCCAGGAACATTTGGAGTCCAGAAATAGTAATTACTTTAGAATCATTTTTGCGGTCATATTTCCAAACTTGAGTGTTTTTATTATTATTATTATTTTCACAATACACTGCCTGTCATTTGGCTTTATTTTTATAGCGATGCGTACAAGCTTGCATGCAGAATGACACAGTACTGATGTCAAGCACTGGACGTTGTGTAGCATATTGATTTGTTCAAGACAAACGTCATTTTAGGGATGATGACAAAACCATGTTTCCAACACAGGGATGATCAATTTATTGTCAATTAATCATTTTGATTGCATACATGGTGTACCATACTGTGATATCGGTGTGTATTGTGATACAGGTTCTAAAACCACAACAGTAGCTATTTTATTATCTTGTGCTTTACATGAGCATTTTACCTTGTTACACATTATGACATCAGGACCCTCAACCTGCATGGTGTTACAGTATGCATTGTACTGTAGCATTGACACCCATAACGTAAAGCCAAGCTGAGTGAGTAGTGGAGATATTTTGCACCTTTTCCTTTTTAATAGGCGCAGATCATAAGCAACCAAAAGAAAGGGTAGGTTTAATTTGTACCTCCCACTTTCTCATTGTGCTCCCTGTAACCATTGTGAAGCAGAGGGATACTTAATCTGCTGAACAAAAAAAGCTTAAAAGAACCTAAGGGAATTGTGTTCTCGCATTCACATAGCTGTTAAAAATGTATTCCACAATGAGAAGATCCTTTTTTTTTTTTTTTGGCAAAAAAGCGTAATGTACCCCATACATATTGGTAATTGAGATTGCATTGCGTGGGACAAGTGTTCCGATTTCATTTAACCCATGCCCCCCTCCGCTCTGTTAATACAGCTAGGATCTACAGTACTGTAGGTGGTAACAGCACGACTCATTATTAGCACGACATCTTTCTAAAACTAGTGTGAAACAACCATTTGCAGTACATTTTGTATTTTTTTTATATTGTGTATTTTTTTTTTTCTGTAACAAAGTTTTAGCGTGGTGGGTTTATCAGAGCTTTGCCTTGGCTTTAGTTCAGGAGGCATCGTAAAAGGATTTTTTTTTATTATGTCTCTCGCTGAAGATGTGAAATCTAGAGGTAATAGTTTAATGGATGGCTGGGCATTGGAAGCGAGGCATTAAATCAGTCGAGGTGTTTAGGTGACGTCATTAACAGCATTGAATTGCAGCTTTGTAATATGTCAAGCTGTCCGTTATGGCTTTTGTTATATTCTTAAATAAAAAGAAAGCTGGCACAAATAGAATCAGCTGCTTCAATTTCTATTCAACCCCGTCCAGCTTCCTTAAGAGTTTACTCACCCTCATGTTCTCGTTCTAGCAACTTTTTGGATTGTTTTGGGAGGGGATTTGATTGGATCACAGAGGCAGTGCAGCCTCATACACTACACGTCTAAAGTTGTCTGGCTTTAAGTTATATCTCTCCAAACTGTGTGTTCATTTACATTGAAATTAGCAGACACAATAACTAGGAGTGGATGTATTAGTGAATCCGGTACTTTCTTTATATGATATGTATTAATAGAGGCCTGTATCGTGATACATGGATAAGAGTATAATTAAGCTCATTGTCGTTCACCAAGTGGTTCTTGAATGACGAATACATGTATTTGGTAGTTGGTAGTTGGCATAAATACATACTCGCTCTAACTCAATTAACATAATATCATTAATTGATCATTTCATCTTATTTTGCATCAAGTAGCCCATCAGGACCATCCCATGTATCATGATTCCTATCGTTTTGCTACCTGCATATCGTGATATGTATTGTGTCATGACATTATTGTATTGTTACACCCTTAACAATAACTACACTTGTACAGAATGCGTGCATGCATGCGTGTGTGTGCGTCTGTTCTGTGGCAGTGCTGGAATTCCAGGTTCCATTCCAGTTAAACTGCAGCTAACAGGGACGTAACCCGATGTGCAACAGAACCCTAATGATTTATTCATCTTCAAGCTCTTCTCTGAGACATTACCATGTGCCGTTTACTCTTCAAGTACCATGACCCTCTTAAGACATGTGGCACTTCTACTCTATAGTATACTGTATGTGTGTGTGTACTAATTCATGCGTGTCACGCCTTTATTGGCTGAAAGACACATAATGATGATTAGTGGGCTCTTAAAGAAAATTAAAAAATGGAATAAATACTGCCTCAGTACTTTTTTGCAAGTTTAATCCAAATTGCACTATAGTGCTGCACGAACTGGTGATTGTGGAGAACAGGAATCCATACAAACCCAAGCAGCTGCTTCATCACTTGTTTCACTCTGAATGGTAAATCAGCCCAGTTAACACCAGCGATCCTCCCCTGATTGTCAGCACCTGATTGCTGTGGAGAGCACTTCGTGCAGCTCTGCTATTTGAGACACTGATCTGGTTTCCCAGTATGGAAAGTGTTAAAATGTACACCGTGCTGTGGACAGTATCCAGGCACCACTTCCTGTCAAAGTGTTGTGACGGCAGACGCTTTACAGGGACTCTGCTGAGCTGCAGTGCAGCTTCTTCTGTGCATTAACTGTGCAGAGGTCTGTGAGTGCTGTTCTTCAGACAAACCATATGGAGAACAGATGACTTTTTATTAAGAGACACTCAGTTGCATATACTGTGCAGTACAGTGTCCATCTGTCATTTCAGCTAGTGATTTGTGTTGAGTCAGGATGCCTTGCTCCAAAGTAGGTGTAAATTTACAATAGTGAAATAACATTGACACAGTGCATCCCATCTTACCAATCAGACCTTCAGTTGCCATTCTGTAGTCACCCTCCAGTTTCTTCATGTTTCAGTCTAGCTGGAAGGTCGCTGTCCAGCTGCCTCCGAGTTGCTGCATGCTATGGCTTACCGCCATACCGTTTTACGATAGAGGTTGCTATCAGAATATAATAACTGCCAACAACCACTGTAGGGGTAGCGTTTATGTAAATTAAGTTGATCCCTGCTTAGAAAAAATTAGCTGCGGCCCCTTTCTCTTTTGGACCGCCAGTGACCTCCAGACTCCAGTTTAGGAACCACAGATCTATTTGATGGAAACCTTTTTCACAAACAAGATTGATGCTCACTTCAGTTTAATGCAGTAACACTGACAGGCTTCAGCTAAAATCTTGTCCTTTTGGTTTCTCCACTATGGCAGTTTCCTTTCTCTGTGGTGAATGTTTTTTCCAACTGACTTTTATATGTAACCACCTTATGCATTGTACAGCAGGTTTATTTTTTAATACACTGTTGATAGTACAGTTCTTGATTCCTTGGCATTCCACATACTTTTTTTTACAACTTCAGGCTGTGGGTCCATATATATTGAACTGGCAGCAATTTGGTAGCACGGCTAAAACAAATCAGTGAGGGTTATCTCATGAAATCAATATTCATCTAGACAACTGGAAAATGTAATCGTGCTGCACAACTCTAGTTTATAGTGGGGGGAAATAATCTGGGGATGCACTTTGCGATTTGG
>NW_024472187.1:0-50000 GCF_017654505.1 Polyodon spathula | reverse complement strand
CCTGCCTGACCTCCTCTCCCCTGAAGGCATGTTCACGTTCTACAGTGACTGTCACAGGCAACGTTGCTAACGCGTGTGCTTCAAGGCCTCCGTGCAGAACAGGTTTTCCAATTGCAGAAACTCTCCCCAGCCTACAGACAGTACTGCCCCGAACAGGCCACTTGAAATTGTGTGAATTGTCAGCGTGTTGTTTTTTTTTAATCAACATATTAAAACTCTGTTGTGGCAAGGCAACCGGTCGGAGGTTTGTTTTAAACTCTTTGTGAGCCTCAGGGGGACTGTGCTTCAGCGGTGACCTACAGGCAAACGCGTTAGTGGAGGTTGTGACTATTTCCAGCTTGATACAGTAAATCAACAAGCAAAGGAATATCCGTCAGCAACTACTGTGACACCATGGCCCAGGAATGGCTGTTTCATGCCTTGGATTGCTATCTCAGTTCCTGCTGGGTGGTTCTGTCACAGTCACCTTATGATTTAAAGGGATTATTTAATCCAATTATATAATATAGTTTAATACCCTATTTTGTGTGTTCTGCATGGCTGTCCATTGTTGTTTCTGCTTATATTTGATCATACTTGCTAATTGTTCAAGCACACAATGCACCTGATAAAATCCTAGAGTTGTGGGGAAGCATGTTGGCGTTGCACTGGTTTCGGTGCACGATGGCTCACCACCTATTTAGCTGTTTTTTTAAGCTTGGCAAATACTGGTCTATGCAGAAACAACATATACTATCCAATTAGAAACTTACATTAGGATGAGTGATCCTAGTTAACACAGTGTGAAGTAATTAGGCCTGGATGATGCTTTACATTGCTGCAGTGTATTGCTTCTTATTTGAATAATCCTAAATCTTTTCACAAAGAAAACAAAGACATAATATGCCTTAGGAATTTGGTGCTGTGTCATTAAAAAAAACACAAGAACAAAGTCCAATATTACTGATTTTCTGTTTAAATGTATTCTATTTACATATGATATCATTTGAAAAGTGGTGTTTTTATACAGAACACCAGGCATGAGAAACGGTATAGACACTGGAATGGTCTGTTGTTGTGCTGTAGACGTGCCTTATTTGGGTGAGGGACCACACCATTTTCATTTTGCTAAGAGAACAAAGGCTTGCTCTGAACGTTCAGTTGCATTTTGCAAAAGGCCTGTCTAAGAACCACTGTTGGTTGAGGATGTGATCCTAGTTTACGTGTGTGATGATTCTGTCACTGCAAGCTCTGAAGATACAGCCAAAAACACCATTTCCATCCTGAATATTCATCTTTGCATTTCGAAAGGGATTGATCTGGATATAATGCCAGCTCCAGCATTCACTTAGAGGTGGAGTTTGGCTCCCACCTCTCCTGGCGTTTTGGGACAGGCTGTCTGGGAAGGAAACAGAGATTAAAACTGCTCTGTATGGGTTTTTGTTATTAGTGTAATATTAATAGCTTTATTAGTTCTGCGTGTTTTTATATCGCGGTTAGAAATACTACTGCATCTTTAAACTACGTGTTTCACAGACATTGGGATATTTACTCCAAATCGTCATCAGCATTATACTGTGAAACGCCATTTACAATTCTGTAACGAATAAGAAACAACTCGGCACTACTCACAAGCCCCGGCCTCACATGTCCGAGTTGTTGTCTTTTGTTTTTTTTTTGGTTTGTTTTTTTATATCTCTGCTTTAGTAACTTTATTGGGTGTGTGAATGAACATGCTGCTGAGTGAACATGCTGCTGAGTGAACATGCTGCTGAATGAACATGCTGCTGAGTGAACATGCTGCTGAGTGAACATGCTGCTGAGTGAACATGCTGCTGAGTGAACATGCTGCTGAGTGAACATGCTGCTGAATGAACATGCTGCTGAGTGAACATGCTGCTGAGTGAACATGCTGCTGAGTGAACATGCTGCTGAATGAACATGCTGCTGAATGAACATGCTGCTGAGTGAACATGCTGCTGAGTGAACATGCTGCTGAGTGAACATGCTGCTGAGTGAACATGCTGCTGAGTGAACATGCTGCGCACTAATACATGCAAACCACTTTACATTCCTACCTTTATACCCATACTTACTTTTTATATTGTTACATTTCATATAAAGAATTCATGGCAACATTATAACACTCTTCTTTTTTTGTTTGTTCTTGGAACATATCACTGTTTTTCTTCCGTTCATTCGTTTCTGTTTTGCTCCTCACACAAAGCCGAATGATTGAGCACCTTACTATCACACTGTACCAGTAATTCATTTTTTTGTGATGGCTGTTGCCGAATACTGTTCAAAGATTGAGCAACTCTGTAAACAGGCAGCAATAAGACTAGACCCTCTCCAACATGGGCTCTCAGTATTAAGAGAGTTTCAAAAGGCCCTGGTCTCCCTTCTTTTCTATATAACTGCTGGTTGAAAAGCAATCGGTTCACCCACAGATGGAGCTCTTTTACTGGTATTTTCATTTGAATCGTATTTTGTGTGGCTCCATTCCAGACAGTGTACCCCACATGCTGTAGCACTATTGTAAGGAATCTAAACCTGTGGTCCTCAGTGAAAATATGTAGTTTTTTTCTGCCGTTTTAAAAGGACACTTCTATTATTAAAATCACGGAATCTTCACTCAGACCGCTCCTTCAGCAGTTATGTAGTTCACAAGGCTATAGGGAAGAACTTGCAGCAAAGTAGTTTATACAAAACATGCTAAAATGCACTGCGGTCAATCAGTCATTGAAGTGAATGTGCTGCCAAACCTATGGCACGTGAGGTTGGGCATTACAAGATGTCAATCACCTGCTGTAATAACTATTAACAGCTGATGAGGGTTACAGTGAATCCCATACAACATGCGAAAAAACAAACAAACATTGAAACCATTGTTCTTTTTGTTTCAGGGGGACGCCTACACAGAAAAGGGTCTGGAGATGAGAAAGCTGGTTCTGTCTGGGTTCCTAGCCAGTGAAGAGATTTACATCAACCAGCTGGAAGCCTTGCTCTTGGTAATGCCTCTGCTTCAGTCTTTTGTACAGAGTACTCCTGAAGTAATTGTTGTGTTTTCCTCTATACAGGCTGAAGAATTTGCACACCCTCCCCAGGATTCCACAAGGTCAAAGATAGTGACCTGTCATTGTGAAATGTAACACAGTGTACTCCTGAACTGTACAGTACTTACACATTCAGAAAAGCATGGCTCAGGAACGGCAGTACCAGTGTTTCAAAATGCTATTCTAACTACTGGGCAGACAGCTGTACCCTCCAGTAAGAGACTTTGTTTAGCCAATGCGTGGATCAATGAAAAACATATTTGCAGTAGGTGGGGTAAAACTAAATATATTTTTTAAATTAGTTTTGCATTTATGGCCATGCAGAGATACCATGCAAATCGTTTTCTATGTAGATATATCAGTCTAATTGTTTAGTCCTCCTTGTTTACTACAGGGTAGACAGGCTCTCTAAGACTGTTCAATACTATTCCACTGAGCTGTATAGCAGGCGACAGACAAGTGACTTGCCTGTCAAACCTCATTTTGCATGAACGACAACTCTTTTTTTAATTCCCTAGCAGAGTCTACAGAGCAAAAGATGCTTCAGCTTATAATAAGGTAATACTGTGGGTCTAAAAGCCTCTATTATACAAATACAGTGCTTCCCGTCTCTGTATCCTGTCTGTGTTGTTACAATGACATCAGCACCAATACACTCATTTGATAAAACATTTAGGGCATAACTTTAACGTTGGATGGGACCACATGGCTCCAGGTGCATTGTGGAAATTGCAGTGCCTTTTGATTTATGGCACTGTCGCTTGTCACATTATGTTGCGTCTTCTGCTTTCCCATGATTGTTGCTAAACAATTGAACACAACTCTTGCACAACTCGCAGTATATATGTCATACATGACCCATGACCACATGCATTACCATAAACGGCAGACCAGTAAATTAGGGGATTTTCTAATGTTCAGTGTGTGACTGCCCCCCTGACCAATGCTGTCTGTGGTATGCACCTGGAAGCCCCTTGCATTGTAACTAGAGGCACACAAAATGTGCATGAGATCAGAGAGCTGACTTTTTTCTAAAGCAGAAACAACCCCCCAGAACTCAGAGAAACGCATGACCACAAAACAGCCTTTCCGGTTTAATGTGTAGGGCTTTCTGAAACGGCTCAAATACCGTGTCGTACTGTGAACCTGGAGCCAAGTAAGAAATAATATCATGTGTGTGTGTGTGTGTTTTTTTTTTTTTTTTTTTGTTTAAACATTTTATTCAGTTTTGTCAACTGTTTATTCATCATTTATCCTGTTTTATTATATAAAAGCTTCAGAGGTGAGGTCTCAGTTTCAAATTGCAATACAAAACTTAGTTAGATTTTTGTAATAGTACACAGATAGTCCGTAGATTGCATCTTGTTACATTTTGCAAGGTGAATTAATTGGAATTGTAAGGGGCTTGATATTTGTGTGTGATGTGCAAAAAAAGAAATATATATATATATATATATATATATGTGTGTAGGTATATGTATATGTATATATTAATTATAATATATTGAGTTTTTAAGTTTCTGTACCTGGTAAAGTCTAAATTCAAGCCATGGTCTTTGTAGAATGACCTGCATCATTTTCTTTGCAGTTTTTGTTTCCACAGTATAATTCCAGTTTCACATCTTCATTGTCTGTGTTCTTGTTCTCTGCACTTTACCAATGACTGCCCAGGCTGCGTCTAAAAATAAACTCTTTTTCTGACGAGGTTACTGAGCTTCTAGAAGAGAAAACTGTTTTTTATTTCAAGCTGAAAATCTGTTTGCTTAATACATAGCTCTCGCATAAGATCAGTAGCAAAACCCTTCCTGTTAAAACAGTGGATAAATATTTGGAAATTAGGCTATGCAATAGCAAAGGGGACATTTCCTTACCAGGAATGTGTATGTGATTTAATGGGCGTCCTTATCTGAGTCTGTTCCTGTAAAAAAACGAACAACACCTTTATATTTATTTTGTCATGAAGTGCAAGAGCAGTCCTAGTTCCATACTCACTTGCAGCTCACGGAGAGTTAATGAACGTTTGCTTTCATTGATCTGGCTTGGGGGTTTTCAGGCATGGTAGTAAACTATTTCATGTATGTTTTTGTTATTTTAATGCACCTACGGTATATTTTAACCCTACGGTATTGTATTTTTTATATATAATACAGTAGGAACTGCCAAATTATTAATAGTTAGCTTTCAGCAGTTGGGAAGAGTGGGCCAAACCTGCAGCTGATTTATCTTGCTTCCAATAGAAATGATGAAAAGACACGTGTGACCTCTGGGCTGTTCCCGGGAGATGGGGTTGCTTGTCCATCTGAAAATACAATAACACCGAGGCATTTAAACAGAGCACATGAAACGCATTTGTCATCAATTGTATCATCCTATTATACTCGCGCTGCCCTGCTGCTGTGATTCCAGCATCTTCGCTGGTGAAGTGGAAACTCAGGTTGCACTGGGTTGTGTGGTGCAGTGGCTGGTGACTCGAGAGATAACAAACAGGACCTTTTTTCATTCATTCTGTCATTAAAGGATAATTCCAGTGTTATGATAGGAGGAGTAAGAGAGATATTAATGTAGAAAGGCAATAGTAAAGAATCTAGCATATAGTGTTAGAGATGGTACACAAATGGCCATATCATAATGATTAGTGATCTAGATCCTCATTCAGTCATGTAGCTGTATTGAATGCACTGTTAGAAGTTCATTAATTAACAAACTAACTTTCAATGACAATGCAGAATTGTTATGGTTAATAAGAATACGTTTAGGAAAGAAAAATAACAACACCCGCTCAGTGTCTTGGTCTTGTTGTCAACACACTCCTCAGTGTTAAAATATTTAATCTCAATCAACATGGATCGCATGCTGCTTGGGAAAATAGGATGACAATGAACAGAGGGGGTGAAACACACAAGTGTTATTTAGATGAAGCACTGTTTGCATTAAAAAATGTGCCCTTGCATTGAAATCGTCAATTCTTTGTTGCATTAAAACTGGGGTTGATTTAGAGCTGTTTCTTAACACATGTGACCTTCCCTCGCCTGCCTTGGGTTACAAGGTCAATGTCTGTCTCTGTGACAGAATGGCAGGGCGTAGCGTACAGCAGAAAGGATTGAGCCAGGAGAGGATCTGGTTCCCTTTTGCAGTCTGGATCGGTGACACCAGATAGATAGTAGTGTTTGCAGCTGATGAATTACAGGACCTGGCAGTCTGTGACTAGGAGGAAGCGTGCAGGAGCCAGTGCCCCTGAGTGCACCTCCATGCTGGGTTGTGCTGCCGCTCAACGGGGGTAAGGAAGGCTGGCGGAGCTCTCAGACGCGTGTTCTAGAAGCGGAATTAAAAAGGCGAGGAAAGACAGAAATTTGAAGAAGCGAGAATCTTGCCACTTTTTTTTAGATTATTAAAAAAAAACATGTCCCTTTGTGTAGATTATGCAAACCAAACATCTACAGTAACTGTGCATGTGAGTCTATTTTAGTGTAATTCCTTCTTGTATGGAAGGGAGGGGGTTATATTGATTTAAACAACAGTGGGATTTAGATTTATTGAATAAACACCTTAGCCTTTAGTATCGTGTTGTGCTGTGGTTGAGATCTTGAGTTGGGTCAGCTGAATACTGTAAAGGCTTTTTTTTTTTGATGCAAGCAAGAATATCCAAAGGTGCTTTTCTTACATTGAGACCATGTCACTGTGTTTGGCTCAGCAAGTAGCACATGTGATTCGAGGTCAGAAGCGATTTGGAACTGTGTGGTCTATCCGTGCCTGTGTGTGTGTGTGTGCGTGTGCGTGCGTGTGTACATGCTTTGGTATCGTTCCCACTGTTGAAAAAGGAGAGAAACATTTAAAGCAGCAGCACAGTCCATTTTCCAGATAGTATTTTTCAGCTTGTAAATTTACAAAGCTTTTAGAAAATGTTATGTTTTTTTAAACTGGTTTGGGACAGCTTTAAGCCAGACCTACATGGCCAAATCTCTAGTCCTTGTCAACTCCTGAGATGCACCGACTAAGCAAATATGAACATTAATTGAACATTAATAGCCCTGGTGCCCAATTTGGAGGTAGCAGCTATCTTACTCATTAACACATGCTTTCCATTTGTGTTTGTCTCGTGGTTAGGATTCTAAACATCTAATGAATAAAGAAGTCTTCCTAGTTTTTAATGATAGTTTCCTCAGTGTATATGTTGCTGTTTATAAATATGCACATTCGTGTTTTTGGTTGTATTTGAGAGCCGTAGTGAAGTCATTTTGCTGCTTCTTTTTTGAATAACAAAATGTTCTCAATGGATTGCCTATTGACAGTTATTACATGTCTGTATTTCCCGCTATCAACTCGCAATTTTCTATATACTGCCCTATAAGATTCAATAATAAGGCTTCTGTTTTGGTCACATGGGACTTGATCTTTTGCAAATGATAGGCTATTGTAGAGACCACAGTGCGGCTTCACAGCTAACTGACTTCGAAATTCTGATACCAGTAGCTCTCTTATAGATACCAAGCTTAGTTACCGTAGACATTTCTGTGTGTATTTTATGAAAAACAATATTGTTCCATATACTTTTTTTTTGTTTTGAATAAGAAACTAACTCCAGTTTTTCCATTTCTTTTCAGCCGATGAGACCCCTGAAGGCGACTGCCACAACATCTCAGCCCGTTTTGACCATTCAACAGATAGAGACAATCTTTTACAAAATCCAGGACATTTTTGAGATACACAAGGAATTTTACGACAACCTCTATCCTAATATTCAGCAGTGGGACAACAATCTGACCGTGGGACACCTCTTTCAAAAGCTGGTAAGCTGCTGAGTGTCTTTGCTTCACTTATCTCAATTACAGCAGATTTATATTGTATAGGCATCTCATCTCAAACTGGCCTATATGCAGTAAGCTGAAAGATCCCATACCCCTGGTTTATTAATCTGTGCAGTGGTGCTTAATTAACTTTTAGGTTAGACTTTAAAAAAAAAAAAAAAGATTTGTTTCTGTCAAGCAAAGCAGCGCTTTCCAGTGACGGTGAATGTTAAAGGAGAATGATTATCATAGTCTCCGCTAAAAAGGAGTAGTTAAACCCTAAAGACTGGTTTCAAAGACAATGATTAGCACTAGTCTCTGACTACCTAATATTACCTTAGGCAGGGTAGTACAAGACTAGTGCTAATCTGGGTCTGTGAAACTAGCCGTCAGTCTTGGAAGATGCTAAATTATACAGACCGCAAACAAGAAGATCGCACGTTTCCAGTGACATGCACGGCTATTCAACCTTTGATGAAGGCTTTGCAGACTGACTTTGTATTGTTGTTGCTCGCTTCTCA
Source organism: Polyodon spathula (assembly GCF_017654505.1). Classification (NCBI taxonomy): domain Eukaryota; kingdom Metazoa; phylum Chordata; class Actinopteri; order Acipenseriformes; family Polyodontidae; genus Polyodon; species Polyodon spathula. The sequence continues at coordinate 41,660 of NW_024472187.1, read as the reverse complement.
GACCACAGTGTTTGACCACTCTTTCATTGCTGGCTTTTCTTTCCATGTTAAAGCCTCTCCTCCCCTAAACCTCTGATGCACAAGTTAATCAGCATGAAAGACACACCTGCAACGAAACACCACTTTTCAGTTCATTACATCCACAGATCTTGCGTCGTGCATGTCAAGATTAGTTGCTCAAAAGCTGTGGCATTGTACAGTGGCATTGTAATGTCTCTCTAACAAACATTTCCATGTGTTTTACATTTTACCGTTAGCACACATCACATTTATCCTAGACAGCCTTATGTATTTTGTGTTTAAAATTGTTTTCACAAATGCAGCAGAAGGATGTTGCAAATTTTCAGACATTTCATGTGGCTCATTCATGCAATTCACCAGATCAATACAAGCAATTTACAAATCAATTTCCATACTAAAATTAATGCAATCATAACTCTGATTGAAATGCAAATACAACCAATGTGTGCATTTCAAATAAATTCAAAGAAGTAAAATTCTCATGCTATACATTAGTAAAAGAACAGTATTCTACGCAACACAGCTGCAGATTGTATTGGGATTCATTACTGTTGCTTTGAATGTAGTGGCATCTGTGAAGATCATGCATTCAAATTCGTTCTTTTGAGTTTCAGTGCTGCTGCCATTCCATGTCTAGATTGGTTTATACAGTGAAGCTGGGGTTCCTGAGTGGCGCATCCAATAAAGGCGCTCTGCATGGAGTGCAGGATGCGCCCTATAGCCTGGAGATCGCGCGTTAAAATCCAGGCTATGTCATTGCCGACCATGGCCGCCTGGGTAGGGAGGGTTAGGTCGGCAGGGAAATCCGCGGTTCAGGGCGCCTGCGCAGCTGCGATGGAGCCATTCAGATCTGTTTTGTCCTCCGGCGCTATAGGTCTGATGTCTGTGAAAAAATATGACTAGGCAGGGACACATTTCGGAGGACGCACGTGTCAGCCACCGTTCCCCGAGTCGCCAGGGGGTTGCAGCGGTGAACCGGGATTAATAAAAATACAATTAGTGATTCCAAATTGGGGAGAAAACTGGGGTAAAATCATTGGCGACGTAATGGTAGTAGTGAGAGTGGTGTGAACTTTGGGTTGTTAAACCCTCTGGTTGAAAACAGTTGAGCATTTTCTCTGCTTGGGTTCGGCCTTGCTGTTTATCTAGATCCTCTTTTCTAAACAGGGTAGAGCTGATAAATATTTTCCCAGCAGAGGTAATGTTTTGACAGCCCTGCTGAGCAGTTTTGTGTGGTGTGAGTTGCTGTGAATAACTTACAGAGAAGCAAATCAAAACTCTGGCTCCTTCCTCCACTCGAGCTGAATGAAGCGCTGCTTAATATCCCTGGCACGGCCCTGCTGTCGGAGCGCAAACCATTCTCATTCCCCTGCGTAAAGATGTAGCGACTGCAGCAGCCATAGCAGAATCTCTTCCTGCTAATACAGTGACAGATCAGCGAGCGCAGCCTGACTAATTCACAATCCTCTGCTGCCACTAGAGAGACTGGAAATGGGGACTGAGAAGAAATAAAACTGTTCACAACCCCTTAAATGCCATTTTCCAGCTGGCAGAATTGCCATTTTCCTTGCAAAGGTCTGTGCTGGGAAGCGCTTTGTATGATGCATAGAAAATCCAAACAGCCAAGATAGCAGCATTTCTTCTTTAAAAAACCAGACAAACACAGTAAATGAATGAATTGTAAAGTAATTCAATTCATAAAAGCGATTGGGGCTGCTTACTAAATGTGTAGCCTTCCACTGTAAAGGAGCACATTCTTAACATTCATACAGTGAAGCATCAGGTCAGTGTTGAAACTATTGCAGTTTTAGGCTCAAAACATGCTTGGCAATGAATTAATGTGCAGCAGGAGCTGGGTATGCACCATGTTCAATGCGATTCTGCTTTGTCAGGATAACTTCATTAGTAAGGGTCATAGATTGAGTGCAGTCGTCTTATTGATAAAGCGTTGGGTTGGATGTGGGGGAAGCTGGAATCAATGATGGCATTGCAAAGAGAGCTTGTAATAGGGCTTCAGTAGGAGGTCATCTTTGTGTTTGTTGCATGCATGTATGCAACAAGCATACATGGTTTGTATCTCCCAGTTTATATCTCACAAAGAGCGGGGATCATATTGATGCAGCAAAATAATTAAAATGACATTGATTCGATTATCCCATTTAAACCATGCTTTAAAATGAATAACCTGTGGCAATAACAGGGATGGAATTAAGACTCCCATTTGAAAGCTGTCTATACACCGGGGCTTGCTGTCTATACACCGGGGCTGATCAAGCTCGTACTAAAACTTGGAACTGCTGTGCAATAGGAGTCTTATTTCCATCCATGCAGTAAGAATCTGGGGAGTGTTAGAACCTGCAACTGAACTTATATATTTATTTATTTATTTATTTATTTATTTATTATAAGTTGTATTTGTCTGGTGTGTTTGAGCGCATCACGAATATTGTACAGTCCTTGGGTCTTTTACAAACAGATAGCTGTGTTTCTACAGTGTAATGAAGTCAGGCGTGCAATTTCTCTTCTTGTTCTCTTATTAGTTTAGATCTGAGCAGAGAGGTTGCTAGGGAACCGCAAACGTCACAAATACTAATCACGTCTGCTGTCTTAGGGGAGCCATCAAAGTACGGGTGTTACTTGCAAACATAATTGCCTGGTTGAGCTAAATGGTGCTGAATCCCGTTTTGATAAAGCCTGTAGCTTGAACCCTGGCACAAACAACTGAACTAAAATAGTGAGCAAATTGTTTTGTGCAAGAACTTAATTGGGAGCCTGTATAATATCTAGCACCATGAAGATTGAGAATCAGGTTAATGTCCAATGCAAAGGATAGTGTTGTGTTTTAACAACAGGGCCCATGTTTGCTGATGGAGCCCGTTGCTAATCGCTGTGTTTCTCATTATGAAAAGAACTGAGTCTTCATCTCTTAGACAAGCTACTCTAGTCTATTTCCGTATAGAGGATGTCAGTTCATAAAACTGATAAGCAGGGTTATTTGGTTTAGTTAAAACATGAACCTGAAGTGTATTGGGCCTAAAAATGGTAGTGAAGCTTGACATTATGGCAACATTAAATAGCAGAATGTGATCTTCAGTATACATGTTGTGTAGTGGAGGTACCTTTTGTTTGAGATTTGTAAGAAATCCTCACTCCACTCAAGCTGCATGTATAGTATGAGGCGTCTTCAGTGTCCTGTAATGGATTCGTGGTTGCTGTCAAGTTTTGGCTGCCTTGCCTGTATCCCTGCATGTGTCTGCATGTTTCATACGTCATACCCAGTATAGCAGCATGCAAGCACTGCTGCACAGTGCCAGTACAATGTCCTTCAGGTTCAGCTGGGTCTGGAATTGTGTATAATTCCATACAGAAGCTGAGACAAAGAGGCTGAACGGTGCCTCTCGAATTCCTCCTTCTGCTTTTCTCCTAAAACATTGAGTTTTGAGTTTCATCACAAAATAAGCAGTTTAAAAAAAAAAAAAAAAAAAAGGTCACTTTTTATTACAGCTGCAGAAGGGATGTAAGCTTGATAATTAACATCACAGTAGCCAGAGAATCAAGCCATGGTATTCCCCTTAACTTGTTCTTTGTACTTCCTTCCTTGCATTTAAGATTAATTCAGTCTTTGTGTTCTTAAACCACCTGCTTGGACGTCGGGCGTGCTTTTTAGTGGGGTAAAAAAAAAAAAAACACATTTTCTATCCTTAAACAATGCAAACATCATGAGTTTTGAGATCAGACGGATTATGCACATTGAACTTCTGTTTTTGGTTTTAAGTTATCCAACCTGTTTATCCCATATGTTCTCATAGGCCTCCGGTTGCACATCCCTGATCTAACAATGAATGAGCTTACTCTGCTTTACTTCCATAGTTGGGTATGAATGAGAAATAGCAGCTTGGAAGTGCAAATTAGATTTGATTAAAGCACACCACTCAGTCGCATTGTTAACCAAAGAGTACTGTATGCTGTGCATCACCCCACAGCTGCATGTTTCATCCCGTCTGATTCAATATTTTATGTTGTCCTTTTTTTTTTTTAATCAGGCCAGCCAGCTTGGTGTGTACAAAGCATTTGTGGATAACTACAAAGTTGCCGTGGAGACAGCTGAGAAATGTAGCCAGGCAAACAATCAGTTTCAGAAGATTTCAGAGGTAAGCAAACAGGGAGGTGGAAATCGCTGTAGGGCATTGTTAGTCTCCGGACACCTGATTTAATTCAAAATATTGTTATTTATTTTCATCCAGATACAGACACAAAGACATTTCAGTTGACAAAGATTCTGTTTAAATGTATTAGGTTGGTTGTGTGTCCTCTCTTCCTGTTCACAGTTTTTGAGGCCGGTGTCCATAAAGGTTGTTTTTGGGTGGGGGAGGCAGGTGGTCTGGTGTTTATGTCTAAATAAAGGGATTATTAAACGCTTACATGGGTTTTTGTGTTCAGAAAGTCTGGTAGATTTTATTGAATAGCACCACAGGACAGGGAGATTTCCACAACTGTTAGATCCCACAATAACAAACGTTATTCACAGTATAAAAAATACAAAAGAGCAGTAAAAAAGGTAAACAATCTTCTTTATTCACATTTCAAAGCATGCTTTTAATCAGGCTCCCTATTTCATAGTGTTTTGTACTCATTTTGTGAAAGGAAAATACACCAGCAAAGTCACAGCACTAACTAATACCAGACAATCACTAATCACTCGGTGTGTGTGTGTGTGTGTGTGTGTGTGTGTGTGTGTGTGAGAGAGTGAAGTAATGACTTTATCTTTGTAGAGAGCTTTGCCAACTGCAGGAAGGAAACGGTTAAGCTGCATGGCTGTGCTGTGTGTAAAAAGGGATTCTCCCATTCCGTCTGCAGTGAGCTTTCCTCTGTAGAATAACACTGTTGAAACAATGTAGATCTGGAGATATAAAGCAAGACTAATCGGCTCATAGTTGGTGTTCAGCTTCCTGAACTTATCTCAACACAACAACTTAAACACAGGATCAGCTCCAAAAATTGTGCAAATATTTACAGTATTAATAATTCATCAATGTTTTATAAGAAATCGTATATAAAATAAAGTCGACATACTGCCTCTTTTCGGCATCAGAATGTAACATTTTTTTAAATGCATGTACAGTAAAAGAAAAGAGAACTTGAATGACATCACCATGGGTTCTTTATCTGGGGAATGTCTCAGTAAGGAAGCAGTATCTGCAATGATGGGTGGTGCATTATGGGGGGGGGGGGGGGGGGGTGTATTGTGTTTAAATGCAATTGCTGAACCTCAGTGCATTTTAATAATCTGTTAATATAATAACACAACACTAATATAACATGATTTTTTTAAAACAATAGTACAATGGTCTTTTTTTTCTATCACAGAACCTCAAAGTAAAGGGCCCTAAGGATTCTAAGGACTGCACCACCTCAGTCACAATGGAAGGTAAGACCCCCACAGACACCACTGCCTTTTCTAGCCTGTTTATTTAATCTGAGCCCCAAGCAGCCAGAAAAGGGGATTGAGGCAGAAATACACTTTGCAGAAGGCACAGCGCTGCTAGCAGCTCAGTAGATGGGTATTCCTCTGAGACGCCAGCCCTGCCCCCCTCCCCTCTGTTTGTGTGTGCAGTGCTTGGCTGAGGTGGTTGATGTTCCGATCCAGCCTGTGAATGTAGCTGGTTATGGAAAGTAGAGGGCTAGGAGAGATGGCTGTATCAGCGGAGGGGTGATTGACATGGAAATGCTACTGATCCTGAGGCTCTGTTGTAACTGCACCTACGGTAAAATGAACAAGCCTTTTGATTTTTCTGAAACGGACGGTATTGTTTTGCTTTTCTTTCTTTTCTTGTATTTGTTAAGATTTGACTGCAGAGAGAGCACTGTAGATTTATTTATGCATTTTTTTCTTTTGGTAACCATCTCTCAGCTTTTATTTGATGCTTGAATGACTTTCAATCCTGTTCTTTTTAAATTCAAGCGGCTGTATTCTTTTAAAGTTTTAAACCGACTAGTCTTTTATCATTTTTGTATATAGTTTTTGTATCAATTCTTCAGTACTATTGCATCTGGCTTTGAATGCTTTTAGAGATGGTTTTGTTAAGAATATTCTGCTCTTCTCAGTTTGTGTGTAATGGTCTTATTATTATTATTATTATTATTATTATTATTATTATTATTACAGACAGGTGAAGAAAAACTTATCTCCAAAAAGATATGATAAAATTGGCCACATGTTTCACATCTTCATTCCAGTGTCATCATAGATCCGGTATTTAGAATTGCATGAATGATCATTCTGATTCTAATTGTCCTGTGATATGCATGCCTGGGCTGTGATTTTAATCAGGGTGGAAGCTGTCTAAAGAGGTTCTTTAAAACCTGAAATGCCCTATGAAATGGATCAGCATCAGGAATGAGATGGAACCCCAGGTGTGATCAACCACAACCCAGAGCAGCTTCCTGCTCTTTCTTTCAAGAGTGGTCAACCACGGGATTGCCGTGCACTGTGCCACCAACAGATTTCAATTGTTCTAGATTAGAAGTGGATTCATGTTCCTCTTGCCAGTACGTGGTGTTTTGTATTTTCGTACTGCCCTGCTTGCCAGCAGTCTTGCTTAATGGGATGGAGACTGTGACGAGTTGTTTTTGTACATAAGTTTTGAAAGACAGGGAAGTTCCCGCTTGCAGCATATCTGACTGGATGTTCTCCAAAAACCTTTATTTATGATATTAGAAAACTAATCAGTGTTCAGTCTGTAATTTTCATAGGGTGTGGATTTCAAAATAACTATTATGTGCTGGGCAGAGCCTGTCATTTTACTAGCTGGAAGTTTAGTTAGTAATGCCATTGTTTCACCTCACCCAGACAGTACAGGGGTAGGATCACAAAGGACTTTTTAGTCTAAACTAGAGCTGTTCCTCCTACAGACTGGGGATTTTTAAAATGAAGGGAAAGCTTTTCATTTTGTAATGCTGGGTGCTCAATCAGGATTCGTTTTGCATATTCTTTGTGGGAGGCATGTGGTCTGGTGTTTATGTCTAAATAAAGGGCTTATTAAATGCTTACATGGGTTTTTGCCATTTTTACTAAAGCAGTGGTGGGTGTTCATGAAGTCTGGGAGGTTTTATTGAATAGCCCCACAGGACAGGAAAATTACATGTTTACTGTATTTTTGATTTTTTTTACCCCTATGTGGAAAATTACATCACAATCGAAATGGAACCTCAATAAAATAAATGTACCTTTGCTATATTTTGATTAGAAAAATTGCAGTCAGAGGTGACCACACAACCAGTCGTCACGCCCCTTTCATGCCACCTCACCACTGACTAGACTGAAGAAAAAAAAAAAAAGACATTTATACTCTTTTACTTGTACAAAGGAATGCATTCTGCATCACCTAATATATCGTTTTGCATAAATCAACAGATTTTAAAAGAAAATCCTTCAAAATGTCAATGTAGAAGTCACACTGGTCCCTATAATTTAAGGCATGAATTCATTGGTTTAGTAAAAACGTATCACACTTTCTGTGATTATACCATATTTTTCTTTCACTCCTAAATGATATTTAAGGTGCCTTCAAATCAAATGCATGCCATTAAACTAACTGCCTTCTCATATCTGACTGCAAAAGTCTATGGAAGAAAACCGACACCAGGGATTCTGTGAGATTGTGGGACTTCAGATATAGCAACTTCCTTGTCACTGTTATGCCTCTATGAACTAACTGTTGTAGGAGGAGTGTCTGTTTCAAAACCACACTATGGAAACTACTGTCGATGTCACCATTTTGAGTACCATTTTTAATTTAGCTTATAAGACAGCATAGCGAATGGTATGCAGATATTTTTTTTATGTGCTATTTTAATGAATTGGACCCTGACTTAATTTTCTGCATTCTCATTAACTGCTGTTCAAAGGAGGGATGTGTTGGTCTACACTGGCTCCTGGAGGTCTCCTTGAATGTCTGTTTGTGAAGAATTCTCATTGTCAGAATGTTCTGAGGTCATAACTCCAGGGGGCTTATTGACTGGAAGGGAGAGTGGTGCAGAGAGTCAATACAGGGAGAGCTAATGAGATCCTTCTTTCATGTAACTCAAAGTGACCTTCAGAGCACCCTTAAAGAGGTATTGTTATTTCAATAAGAAATTGCACAGCTCAGCAGAACAGGTCTTCAATTTCCATGTGGAGAAGAGCCATCTACTTATCACTGAAAACCTTTTTTTTTAGTTTTATGAATTCTTTTGATTATGTCACAGTCTGCTACAGTATCATCGCCGGCCTCGGCACACAGAACTGTCAAGTAGAAGCTCGCAGTGTAGGGTTACCCATCCCCCCCTGAACGTGCTAATGAGCAGACAGCTTGCGATGAGAAACGGAAATGTCCGCAGAGAAAGGAGAGATGTGGCTCGCCTTCCTTCCAATAAAAACAATCTTGAAAAGCATCTTCAGAAGCTGAGCTGATCTGCTCGTACTGTATATTTTGCCAGTTTAAAGTTCACAGAGCTAAAAAAAGGGATTCCACACATCTTGCCTCTAGTGCACTGCAGTGAATGGTGGAGGCCTTTGTAATTAACTTATAGGCCTGCCCTTGGACCTTCTGACATCCTGGGGCCAATTTCCCACTTTATACATTTGCTACAGGCCCCTATGTCCTGCTTATTAACCAACTAGCTGTTGTTCCTAATGACTTACATGATTGGAAGCTAATCGTTGAGATCTTACACCACCACTGGCCTACATATCTTGTTATATGTAATTCATGTTGGGAGTAGAGCTGTCCAAATATAATTTAATAAAATCGAAATTACAGTGTGCTGTCAAGCCCTAGAACTGAGAACAACGTACTGGGCAAGATTGAAAGAAGGATTTGCTTTTTGGAATTTATTCTGTAGGTGTGAATGGAAACGAAAAAATATTTGGCTCCTACCTACAGGTCTTTTAATATAAATGACCATTAGTAAGCAGATATTGTGCCAAAAATATTGCAGCGTTGATGTATTTAGTGTATTGAGGCTTGGTACTGAACAAGTGTTTAAGAGAAGAGACACAAAAATAAATAAGACCCCTTGCTTACAAAATACCCTGGTGTGTCTGAATAGATAACAGTCTCCTCTTTAAAAATATGCAAAATATTTTAATGACATCTGTGACAGGATATGGCTGTAATGTCAGGCCAGAATGAGGAAGCAAAACACACCAGGCACCGAAGGTAGGGTGTGAATGGTGCTTGCGTCATTTTATTTTAAATACAAAAATAAATAAAATCTTTAAACAAAAACCACTTTAACAATTTAAAGTAATCTCTCTCCTCTCGCTCTCCCGTTCTGCACTTCTGAACACCCACCCAGAGTGCAGAGAGCTGCAGGTTTAAATGCAGGTGACCATCTCCCGATTTAGCAACAGATGGGCCCCCTTCTGCACGAGGTTTTAAATCATTCCTGGCAGAGGATGCGCTACTACCTCGCCTCTGCCAGAACATGTCTAAAACAAAAACAAAACAATAACAAACCAAACCGCACGGCTACGCCGTCATTTATATATATATATATATATATATATATATATATATATATATATAATATAAATAAATAAATCATCATACAAACACAAAATAACACAGGGGCGGAAGGGGAGACCACGTTCTAAAAATAAACACTGTACAGGGCTGCTCGCCCTGTTACAACATCTCGCAACCCTGAAATGTTTTCCTTTCTCTAGGAAAGCAGTACAATGGGGATGGAGAATTTGTTGCCGGATAACCTCACTCGGAATACTTGCTTGGTGTTCCTGCATAGAAAATCACCTCCTCTTTATACAAGGGTTTTTAATGAACAGACTCTCCCACAGTGCTGTGGTACCCCAAATATGATCCACTTACTACCAATGCAGAGATGATTATCTATTCAGGGACACCAAGATATTTAGTAAGTAAAGGGTTTGAGTGAGGAAACATTCCAGAAAACCTCTACACCCACATAGTGTACACACTGATTTAAAAACTGCTTGGCCTGGTGCATATAAATCAGAATGCATGACAGACTAGAGCTTCTGAGGCTTGATAAATATGTAGGTATGTCTGGTGGTGTGTGCACATTAGGATGCTGACTGCCTGCTGCATATATTTAGAAAAGAGATTCCTGGTGTTGATGGACAGTGTTGGCTATTGGCTATGTTAAATATTTGATGCATCACACATGACGTTTCTACACAAGCATGCATTCAACTGTCAGCAATCGAATGATCTGATGTTTTTAAAGGGGGCCAGAATTCCCATACAGCGATTTTTGAGTTGTTTTATAATCTGACGTGGGGCTTTGTAGCAACAGAAAGTTTGAAAATCCATCACATATCCTCGGGGGTCGTGATGGTTATGCCTGTGCGCTGCATGTATCTAAAAGGTGTGAGTGCATTTGAATTTAATTTTTTGACATCCTTGTGCATTGCTTCTTATGCAGGTTTCTGCGCTCGGGAAAGGCACGGCTCAGTTTTCCAAGGCTGTGGTGCTGCTAAATTATGATTAAGAAAAAGCTGTTTAACTGTCAGATTAATATGATTGCACACATTTTGGATTGACCTTGCTGCTGGCATGCATATTAATACAAGTAGCGTGCACCTGCATTATAAATGTGACTGTTAGTGCTTTATTAAATGGAGTTAGAAACCACTGGTCCTGTAACTGGTATTCAACCATGAAGAGTGAGTACATGAGAGAGAGACAGGCTGGTGATATGAGGTGCAAGGATAGATCGGAGCAAATATTATTTGCATACAACCTTGGTTTCTGTTTTACTCATATCTGAGGAGCTAAGCATAATTGGCACTATATTGTTATTTATTTATTTGGCAGACGCCTTTATCCAAGGCTGCTTACAGAGACTAGGGTGTGTGAACTATGCATCAGCTGCAGAGTCACTTACAACATCTCGCCCGAAAGACACAAGGAGGTTCAGTGACTTGCTCAGGGTCACACAGTCAGTGTTTGAGCCGGGATTTGAACCGGAGACCTCCTGGTTACAAGCCGTTTTCTTTAACCACTGGACCACACAGCCTCCTAGCACACAGATAGGTAACGTCCAAAGAAAATCAGCAAGACACAGGGTCACACATTTTGGATTCAGGTATTTCATGACACAGAGTATTCATTTACAGTCTGGACGGGGACTTATGTGTTACTAATGTAATTTCAAGGTCATGTTAGTGACGCTGACACACACAAAGCTCCAACACTCCTAAGTAAGCTTTACTGGGGATGCTCGTGAGAAGTCACACTGCACTATTTTAACCCTCAAACTGCAGAATTTTTATACTGTTTGGATCTGTTTTCTCTTCATCATTAATTCACTAACAGACACATGTCACAGTGGCAGGTTGTCATTTTTGTTATGGTGAGAGGTGATGTCATTTTCCGTTTTATCTTCAGCCGCAGGTCTAGGCTGGTTGAGCCGGCGTGGCTGCAATCTCGTTGGGATCAATCTTTCCAGGGCTCTGTTTGTCTGGAGAATCGATTTGAAGTTGCACAGGCTAGTTGTTTAATGCCTTGTTTTCTTGTCCTTCACAGCTTTGTTGTACAAACCCATTGATCGGGTCACAAGGAGCACGCTTGTTCTTCACGTAAGTATATGACATTGCTGCAGGTGACTGAAATATAATACGAAACTGGGTTTCCTGGTGCTGTTGAGTACTGTCTACTGCCATGCAATTATCTTGCTTCTGCATGGGCAGCTTGGTAGAAAATTAAACTAGAACTCAAACTGAGAGGCGTTCCGCTGCAGTTATTGTGGCAGTATGGCCCAGAGCTCAAAAGTTAACTTTTGTATCATTTTTTATAATCTGCTATAAGGACAGCTACGCCATAATTGAAATGTAATCCTAAGGTTATAGATAGACATTTACAACAGAAGACACAAGGTGACATTTTCATAAACTTTAGCAAGCAACCTTACACCTTTGTCCCTTGTTCAAAACAGTTACAATTCATCCTGAAATGGCTTTTTACTGTACAACTAAAATGAACTGTCAGCACCTTTGTAAAAAGGTCAGGTGGATAATAGTATCATTTAAATGCCGATGTAGCAACAAGGCAGAACAACAGCTGCTTCACTATGCAATGTGTGAAAAGGTCATGTTCTGTCTGGGTTTAATTGTTATCCAAATTGGATCACGCAAATTCTGGTTGATTTCGTAATCTCCCGCTGCTGTGTTTTCCTATGGCTGTGTCAATAAAGGGATAAAAAAGAAGGCAATTGGGCATGCTGCTGCTGAAAAAGGGCTTTCACTTTGCATCAGGAGCTTCAGCCTTTTCAGTAATAATTAAAACTGCAGTTTTCTTGTATGGCTCTCAAATAATCGCTTAAATGCTTGCGTAAAACTACACAGGCGAGGCATAACAAAAGCTGGTTCTATCCATCCACATGTGACTGGAAAACTGCTAATATTTTATGAGTCGTAAAATAATGTGCACATTAAAAGTAAATGGGACCGTTTCAGAGTATTGCACACCTTTGGCCTTGGCATTGATATGATTGAAGCAGGCTGTGCCTGGCTGCCTATGAACAGCCAATGTCATTTTTTATTTCAGTTTATTTATTTATTTTTGACAGTGAGCCAGTGAGTCCGAAACCATTGTGGATGATTGGGATAACACTGTGTTAGTCCGAGAAATGTATATGGAAAAATGTGAATTCCCTGTACTGATGACGGGTGTTATCAGAAAGCACCAGATACCTGTAGTGTACAGTCCCACCATTTAGCAAAGCATACCCCTTGCTACAAAGATACAAAACTGAGCTTTGCAATACATATACTACAGTGACACATGTTATTAGTCTAGTAACATTTTTACACATAAAGAGCATATACTGTGTAACATTCTGCATGCTTATCGTTTAATTAACTCCTTATACGTTAGTTAAAAAGCAAGTAGATTTACATTTCCATACATTCTATTGCTCCCTTACCTTTTTATGATGTTTGCAATCATTCTGTTTGGTTCTTAATCCATACTTTTTGGTAGTCTGTCTTAAATGGACGTTGGTCATTACAGTGAAAAAGGTTGCAGTGAAAAGGCCTTTTTTTTAAAAACCCTGGTTACTGCTTTACAGGAAAATGTTTTGCGCCGATTTTCATTTTACTGTTTATAAAGGTGCCGTTTAAGATTAAGGTAACTTTGCTTATCGCAATTGCAATTCGCAGAAGTACCAGTGTACACCCATTGCTAGGTTAATTGAGGGCTCGAACTCAATATGATTGCTGTGTCTATTTCTGAAAGTAGATATTGACTCAGTTATTTTCCAGCGCTGGTGGACTCTTTAACTTTGCGTTTCAGGACCTCCTGAAGCACACTCCGACAGACCACCCGGACTACCCCTTGCTGCAGGATGCTCTCCGGATCTCCCAGAACTTCCTGTCCAGTATCAACGAGGAAATCGACCCCCGCAGGACGGCTGTCACCACACCAAAGGGAGAGGTGAGTTCACACAGAACCAGGGGGCCACCTGCCCCTTCAAGACTAATCTTCAGTTAACCACCAACTTGAGTGTGTCTTCTAAAACCCCTGCTAGAAATTCAACTTGTTCAGAGACTGCATTTTCAAATTAAAGCCACCAGGTTATGTTAGTAAGTCTACTGAGTGATACAGGAGTAAAGATGTTTGCAGATCCACATGGTTTAGATCATGAACATGGACCCTCTCGTTCTTTGTGTGAACGGATGACGTGCCAGCAGTGGTTTACGAAGCTCCTCCTTTAACCCTTGTCTTCCTCTAAGGCCCGGCAGCTGGTGAAGGATGGCTTCCTGGTGGAGCTGTCGGAGGGGACGAGGAAGGTACGCCATGTCTTCCTCTTCACTGACCTCCTCCTCTGTGCCAAAATGAAGAAGACCGCAGTGGGGTAGGTGCCTCTCAAACCAGGCTGAAATACACATGATACAGGGCATTAGAGAGGTAAGGAATGAAGTATGAGAAAAGTATAGATAAGAACAGGAAACATTTACCATGGAGAGGAGGCCATTCAGCACATCAGTATTCATCCGGATCCTAGTAGATGGTTTTAAAGGCTGTGTCTCCACTTAATTTCCAACTGTGTACTCTGGACCTGACTTCTGTGAAGCTCTTAAAGCATTTCAGGCATCCAGAAGCATGTATCCTTCAGAGAGGGTGTAATTACAATCGTCCAATTTTAAAAAGGACATGGTTTGCTGCAGTTCTTTCAATTAAATAATCTGAAGGGTGCCCAGAGAAAGAATTTCTCACTGCTTTAGGATATTACAGCTTGCCGGTCCAGTGTGTCCTCTGACCTGACAGAATCTATGTTGTGCAGGATAAGTGTCAGTGAGATGTTACACCCTTGGGAAGACCTTTCTAGACCAACTGAGCCTATTTCACTCTGTGCCACAGAGCCTGTGGGCTTGGAGCTTTGCTTCACACACGAGGAGAGATTAATGAATCAAGCACATCAATGTGCATGTTGACGGTTTCATTTCTTGCTGTCACTTTTTGTTGTTGTTTTGATCACAGGAAAATAAATGGTTTTGAAAGTCTTCTCTGCATGACAGTGTCTTGCATGGTGCGTGATTTCAATGAATGAGTGATATTTCACAACACATTTATATATTCAAGCACGGTTTTATAAACCCAGTGCATAAATGTATTTGTTGATTTTACAAATACATTTTTAAAATGCAATCTTTTTAGAATTCTTAAAGGTTTTTGACATACAAAATGTGTTAGCTACAAACAAATAGAGCATTCATTAATTTTTTTAACATTAAAAACATGAGGGACTACATTATATAAGTATGGGAAATTTTGGAAATTCGAGGTCTTCAAGAAAGAAGTAAAAAATGATTCCCTAACAGCGCAATTATATTTTTTGCTAGAAATAATAAAGAGTTCCCTAGTATCCTTCGGGTGACAAATACAAATAGGTTGTAAAGTCATATTTCTTGCTGTTAGCTGAGAGGTGATCTTTCTAGTGACCTTTGGAATTAAGACATGCTCTAATGGAGCAGGCATGAGGGATCTATTTTAATTAGCATGTGGACAGTGCCCTAGTAGTCCGTGTATGCTCTGTCAAAAAAATGTGATTGCCTGTGACCTCTGACCTCTCCTAAAGGTCAAATGTAAAACTGGCTTGTAACTCATAATAGAGTGCACATAGGGTCATGGTTACTGTGTAAAAATGCCATTCTGCACAATTTGGTAAAGTGTTTGGTACTGGTACTGGAAGCTGTAAAGTTGCTGGCAACTCTTGTTATAAATGTAATTGATAGCAATACTGATACCAACACTCCAGACGATTGAATAATAAAACGATACAGTTGGCAGCAATAGTCTACAATAGATGTTACTGAAATGCTTCAGCGAGAGATGGGCAACTAATTACTCAGCAGTCTGACAGTCACAGCTGCCGTTTCTGTGAGCTGAAAAACATTTGCAGCTAAAATTGAGATTTTAGTTTTTTTTCAGTTATAAATGCTGATTAATATTGGCGCTGTGCCAATCGAGCATCTGCTGATAGATAGGTATATTCTCCAGCAATGGCCAAAACTTTTACATGAGCTAGAATTTTAGGGATGAAGCAAAATGAGTTAATTCTATAGGGTGATGCAAAACCTTTGGCCATAACTGTATATGAACTGTGTTGCTTTCAAGACCCTGTTCCTGGCAGCCTGTAGGATGCATCAGGGATGAACACAAAACTGGTGAACACTCCTAGTTTTACTGTGAGTTTAATCGGACACACCTGAGCTTGTTACCTGTTCACTAATCAGGCTCATTAAAACCTAGAATGGGTGAAACTGCTATGTAATAGGAGTCTTATTTCCATCCCTGTGCACGATCACTGCTAACCCAAAGCTTTCTCTTGCCTGTTCAGGAAACAGCAGCAGTATGACTGCAAGTGGTACATTCCCCTGGCGGACCTGACTTTCCAGACCCTGGACGAGTCAGACGCCTCCCCCCACATCCACACTATGCCAGAGCATGAGATCGAGGAGATGAAGATGAAGATTTCATGTATCAAGAGCGAGATTCAGAAAGAGAAGGTGAAAAAGAGCTCCTGCCTCCCGTTCCTTTACCCCTCACAAATCATTCAAAATAGAGTTATTATTGGAAGCCTCTGGTTCATGTTGAGGCGTGTGCATCCCCAAATTAGCACTCCGTCTTTTGAATAGCCCATTGAGAATAAACAAGGGAAATATCATTGCAATCCTAGCGCTGGCTCTGTTGTACATGTATGACATCTGCATAAGTAACACCTTTGAAACAATGTCCAGCTGTGTCTTAACAGTTTAAGCCACTAGGTGGCTGACGTGCATCGTTCTTCTGAACCCAACCTTTAGGTTGTCCACATTTTCAAGTTTTCTGACTTTATAGTCTTTTTTTTTAATGCTTACAGAATCAAATCTCCCTTTTGGGGGGGTTCAGAAGTACAGCAGAAGGGGTTTGAATGCATATCAACATCAGCATTTCACATTAAGTTCCGGGCTGATTTCATTAACTGTTGTTACAAGGAGGGAATTGAATCTGACTCTTGACAACACTCGCTGTCAGACCTCTTCCACGTTATCTCTTGAGTTTTAATAAAACTGCCAAGCTGAATGTGCTTCAATCACAGAATACGACTGAAGCTCTACTGTGAATTCACTGCCGACTTGGCTGCAGTCCAGCTGACTCAGTGCTGGTACTTGGCACCAACTACAGAGAGAGCTCGCAATACAGACAAGGAGGAAAGAGGAATTTTAAATTAAGCAGTTTGTGCAAACTGTGTATTGAAAAAGCGAGTTTCGATTTAGCGGAGGCGTTCTGCTTTTAATGCACCAGGGGAAGGAACCGATAACATGAATTTATCTTTTTTTTTTTTTTCAGTTTGAGATCGCAGAGAATGTGCCACAGAACTGTTCTGGGAAAAGGCAAAACATCATCTAATCAGTCAACACGTTGCAGTGATAATTTAAAGATAGACTAAATAAATACAGCAGTAGGAACTGGATGTACTTCAAATATCCGTGTAAATCAAGGATTTAATAACAACCTCGGAATAAGTTTCGTTTGCAGTTTAATAACTTTGATTTGGCGCCACCTACTGTTACATATTGTAACACACAATTTCTTCCCATATGTAAGCAGAATTTGTTTCTTGCTACTGAAATGGTGCAGACTTTGCAATCTGTAGATGTGGCCCATCATTGTAACTTTTAACATAATCAGGTTTGGGCAGTAGGATTTTGTCAGTGTCCTTTCACGCTGAATGCAAATCATTAGGACACTGTGCTTTCTGAAATGTCACATGAGTGAAGAGCAATCCGGTTTGAATGCCGCTTGTTTGATTCATCATCAAAAACTTGAAAGCGCTACTGCTATGCTAAACCTTTTAAGCCAACAGGTGGTTCTGATTTACACAAGATTTTTGCTCTTCATGAAGCATTGCTTGCTTTCTGCACGTCCACGATATTTTCAGTATGTTTGTAGAGGTTTCCAGTTCGTCCCTGCAGGCCAACCCCATGCAGGAGTCAGTCTAGCACATATTCAGTGTTTAATTCAAAGCAATGACCAGAAGGACTCTGCTGTGGTTTTTCTTCTTTTACACATTTTTTCCCCATGTCTGGTTAACCATGTCTCAAACACCAAAGAAACCTCATACAAAGTGGTAGCAGCTGTTTTGTGTTGCCTGCCAACAGCCAGCTCTCATCTTTGCATGGTTTCTACAGTCTCATACCGCCAGTATTATACATTACATGACTAGGTTGCATGAGAGGGATCATACAACAAGTGTTTAGTGTGTAGTACTTTGCAACCCATCACGTGCCATTTGAGATTTATTGCAGGCTTGTGAGACGTGTGTGCATGACCGCAATCAGGTGCATGTTGTCTCGCCTGTAAATTGCCATGACACTATGGTCCTATAGCGGATAGGGTGTAACTGAATGATCCAAGCAGTAGCAAATCTTAATTCTTCTCATGTATTAATCCTGTCGGTGATTTAATGAACAGCCTGTTAACATTACTATGTACGGTATAATAAAACAGTTAAATGGGGTCTGTGAAAAGTCAGGTTTGGACAACTTTTAAGTCCGTCTGGGTTTGATCATTAAAACAGAACCTTTTATATAGAATGGTGACGTCGTTGACTGTAGCATAGTAAGACGACAGTATAGGATGCATAATTGACATACTGTAGAGAACATATGCAAAAACTGAGGAGTTGCAGTATTAGACCTCTCATGCCTATATATGGATTGCAAGTATGCGTCATGACTCCACATATGGCAGATTTCAGTGAAAATCGCAGGTAGTTTCACAGGTGGTGAATAGTGGTCATATTTGTAAAGTGCTGGTATCTGGTCAACTAGATGCGTCACCTGCTGCCAAGGAGACTTTCAGTTATTGTTTGCAAGAGTAACTGGCAGTCCATTGTGTCTAATTGTCTTTTTTTTTTTAATTATTTTACAGAAAGCATCCAAGGGCCAGAGCAGAGCTGTGGATCGCCTGAAAAAGAAGATGTTCGAGCAGGAATCCTATTTATTGCTGCACTCTCCCACCATCCCCTTCAGAATTCACAACATACATGGAAAGGTGGGAGCATGACTCCGGTTAAATTTTACTGCCCTGTGCGTTTTGAGGTGTACAGCAAGTGCTCCTTTTCAAGCTTTTCAGTCTGTTTGATCTAAGCAGGGGTGGTTCTTACAATCCCACTGTGAGTCTCTTTGGCGGTGTACATCAATCATTGAATCAGTCTTTATTTATCTAGCGCACTTTACATCCTCAAAGGCGTTTTGGAGCACTTTACATGTGCACAAAGTGAAAAATATATACATAGATGCATGCATCAGCCAGTCCACCATACCTTTCTGCTTAATTGCATGATGGTGGGTGCGTGACTAATAAGAAGAAAGACATGTATTGTCACTGATAACAAAATATATGTATTTCAGTATCTAGTAAGAGTACATTCAAACTGGACTCAATACTGTACAGGCATGTATGCTAACAAGTAACGGTTTTCTTGCCCAGAGCTACTTGTTCCTTCTGTCGTCTGATTACGAGAGATCAGAGTGGAGAGAGGCCATTCAGAGACTGCAGAAGAAGGGTAAGTTATGGTCTGCAAAAAAAAAAAAAAAAAGTACTCTCATGAAATGAAATGTTTGGTTTATACAGCGATATGGTATCGCACTAACAAGATCCGGTAGAATGTAAATAAAAGCAGTCGTTTCTTGCAAAAACTATTGCTCGTGGGTTGCAGTTTATTTCCCTTGAAAATAATTGATCAAGAATGAACCCAGCTTCCTACTTCTGTTCCCAGATCTCCAAGCCTGTGTGTTGAGCTCCGTGGAGCTGCAGGTTCTTACAGGGTCCTGTTTCAAGTTAAGGACAGTTCACAACATCCCTGTTACCAGCAATAAAGATGGCAAGTAATCTCTTTTTAAAGACCTATGTGATCAATCCCAATGAATGTATGCATAGTCATTAAAAGGAAATTGCAGTGCAAGGCCACAAGAGGATGCTATAATCAAAGAAGAGCCTGTTTAGTTTAGTAGCAGTGACTACTGTATGTTTTTTCAGATACAGGTTTTATGCAGAATACACATATACGTTGTAGACAAATAATGTTTTTATGGTATGTATTGTACAACAAAACACATGTAAAAAGTGAAAAACAAAGTACAGTATCATATCCCATTTAAAAATGCTTATATATTTTGTTTCCTTATATTGAAAAGCTCTGTAGTGTTAATTGACATCCTAATTTGGAGATACCCTATGATGTTCTGCAATTTATTCTTGAAAAGTCCTTCTTGGGTTCCTAGCATGTTATGTAAGCCTTTCCAATCTGCTTTTAATACAATTCTCTAGCTCTGACCTCTGTATGAGTATTGAAGGCAGTTTCGTTGCTCTGCTGTTTCCTGTTAAAGATACCTGATATTTCGCTGTTTGGATTTTGTGGCATGGAGTCATTTGAAACTGTTTAGGCTATTCATAATATACTACAGTACTGAAAATAAAAGCAGAAGAACCCTAACCCTAACCATCCCGTATTGCATTTCCTAAATATCTGTTTCACTGAGGAGCGAGGATGCAAAGCGTCCCGTACAGTACATGCCAATTACATTTTGGCTATATCTTGAGAACTGCACGTCCAGTCATGATGAAACCCGAAAGTTTCAACACAAGCATACAATTCAAATCTAGGGATAAAGTATTTGAAAGAGACATATATTGGGATATAGAGAAGTACGTTAGTGATGAATTAATTCTGTATTTGTAGCACAGAATAGAATGTAGAATTTGCGATAGCAGGGGGCTGGTATTAAAAACACTCTCTTATATTCCTGTCATTATGCCTCAAACACATTTTTGAAGCCCCCAGGGCTGGAGGATTGGAGCAGGAATGAAAGACAGCTGTTGAAAGAACTCCAGCCCGCACGGTTAGCAATACAACTCTTTCTGTAAATTCAATTTCTTTTATTCCACTTGGCAGAGGTGCGATTCTTTGAGGTGGCAGATAAGGAATGTGTTTTTTTGTGATTAAAACAAATGTGGGGATAAACTGGTAAAATAATACAAACCAGCAATTTTACCGCAGTGTTAACATTTGCTCTTACTTTTATTCAAATTGGTGTCCTGTAATTGAATGTGTTACGTCACAAATTAAAGTGAGTTCATTTTAAGAATGTAAAGCCACACAAGATGTAACTGCATATTTTGTTCATGTATACAACAGGCTTTTTGACGATGCTGTATTTTGCAGCTGCAGTGTTCCACAAATATGTTCAGTTCATCTCTCTCCAGGCTTTGTTATATCTTAGGAAGCCAAAGAGGAGTTTAGAAATGTTTTATAGTAAACACCTATAGACCTGATATTTTAAACAAGGACTTAAACTAAGATCACTTCTTAACCCTGTAAGAGACGTTATCAGATGAGCACATTTCATCAACCTGGGAGGAAAACACTCCGAACACGCTAGGTCCTTAAAGGAATATGTAAAAGCTAACTTGGGGGCAATACTCCTTTAAACAATACCAACAAGAAAAAAACATTTAAGAGCTGAAAAAATATTCTGTCAGATCTACTGAGGTGCAGCACAAATCAAAGTGGCCAGGGCACTGGGCACCTGTTTGAATGAGAAAGTTGGTATAACTTCTCATGTAAAGCATGGCGCCCCCTAGTGCACCAAAACAGATATTTGGAGAGTTCTTACCCCGAGCAGATATCGCCCCCTGCTGAGCCTCCAGTAGAAAGGTTTCATCTGAAGAATGAGCTGTTGTGCAGTGCCTGCAGAAGTAGGTAGTTAAGAGGTTAACGCTTTGAGGGGTGTTGAAGAAGAGGGTAAGGTTTTAAATACCAGGAAAGAATCTGCCGTCTAATTTCAGTGAATGTTTACAATCTATACCACATATTGTATAATAACTCACAGTTGTCTTCAGAACTTGACAAGGGACTCCCCGCTGAATGAAGAAAAATGCACTCGATTAACAGCGTAGTTGGAAAAGGTTTTTTAAAACTGGTTGCACAGCTGCGTCTCCCCTCCCTGGGGGTCGAGAGTTCAGCGGAGGCTGACATCAGCGAGAAGTGGGACGAGTGCGTGGAGGCGTATGGAGAGAAACGGGAGTAAATAAGTAAAATCAACATGAACTTAATAACAGGCGCCCTAAGTGAATTGGCATTGTCTGCCGTGTTCCAGCCCATTTTGTCAGCAGGACTCGGCTTCTGTATTCTATTAGGGTCTGGGATCCATATGGGTAGCGAAGCGCTTCGTACACTTCATTCAGAGGAGAGTCATTGAAAGGTAGCTCTGCGGTGAAAGCACAGGAGAGGAAGTTTAAACTAAGCTAGAAAAGAAAATGTAAACCTTAAGTGTTGATGTTATGCGGCTCGAATTTAAAATGTCCCCACTGCGATGCGAAGGATCGTGAACGGAGACCACCCAAGGCTGTGTTTTATTAGGTTGTGCGTTGTCTCTGAAAGATTAGCTAGGGTAATACATCCCAGGTCTATCGAATTACATACACTAGCTGGGTATATTTACACACACACTCACAGGGATTATTTTTTTTTGTCTCTGTGACACATGAGGAGGAGAAGGTCAAAGTAGTTTGTCTTATTAATTTTGCTACATTGGCGGGACCTGCAGTGAAGCAGGGCCTCAATGATAACACATCAGTAGGAAGGAAGCCTGACGTTTCGGAATGCAGGAGTGACATTTTCATTCTCTGCCGATCTGGGTGTTCTCACCATTGATATATACTTTTGTTGTAGGCTTCAGGGAGATCAGTGGTCTTTTGTGCACTTTTCCATCACAAACTTGTTAGAAAGCAATACCCTAAAACCCCAAAGAACTTGTACTCTGCCTGTGTTTTCATACAGTTGGTCCAGCACATGCTTTATCAAAATCCATTTGATAACATGCTGTTCATATGCAGTTTTTGCAATAAAGCTCTGATTCTGTTCCATAGACTCCCTGGAATGTATGAATAGTAGAATCATATCCTATGCTTCAGGGAATTGCCATCTGACCGTCTATCTATCTATTTTTATGGGCTTCCCGTTTATGTTGTCTGGTTCATGTACTAAAAAATGAAGATCACACACAAGGTGTGTGTGGTTATGATTTTGGTACAATGCAGGGAGATTAAAGAGATTGCAAGAGATGTGGACGCATAGCACAAACACGGAGACACAAGTTGAAATGCTTTTGTTTAAACTGCTCGCTCTGTGCCTTGTTTTCAGATCACGAATCGCCTGGGCTGTATGGATTCCTGCACGTGATTGTCCACTCAGCCAAAGGGTTTAAAGAATCAGCAAGTAAGTGAAACCACTTCCGTTTGCATTCAGGAGTTTAAAGGCTTCCTATTTAAACTGGGTAGAGTGATTGCTTCCAGACTCAGCAACATAGTTTAACTACATTTATTTCCAACATTTCTTTAAAGGGATGGGATAGCAAGAAAAAGAGAATAACATGATACAAGTGCAGCGGTCTAAAAGCCTGCGCTCCAAAAAGTGGATTCACAGAGTAATTGTATTCAAATGTAAAATTGTTTAAAGTTTAAGTGCAAACAGATATGCTGAGGCCAGTATGCAACCTCGTAAAATATATTGTGCAATATATTGAGTGCTGAATCTCTGTGCAATTGCATGTTTGAAAACGATCAGTACACTGTTTCTAGCTAGTCTCAGAAACCACACTGGAAGTTGCTATGGCAGCATGCTGCAGCAGGAGGCGTTCAGTGCTATTGATTTAAATCTGATCAGGTTTCACTTGTGAGTGTGGCTGCCAGCTCTGGGTAAATTGCTGCTGTTTAAAATGACAAGCAGGGTTTGCACTGCACAGTCAACACAGGTTTCAGATTTACACCCTACAGAAAACCATCTACAAGACTTCAGAGTGTTTGAGATAGCGAACAGCCATTCAGAACGTGCTCAGTCAAGACGCTGTATCCAAACTACATAACCCTGTTAGTTTATACGTCTTCCAGGATGCGATATATGAAATCCTGTTAAGGGGAATGGCCTATGGCCTGCTGTTTATGAAACTGCAGCTTGACAAGCTACCCGCTGTCAGAAAAGAAGCAGAGCAAACTTTGCAATGGAGAAAAAGCTTAGGAAATACAGCTTGTGTTATTAATTTTTTTTCTGAAGGAAAAAATGAAATGCTAATGTTTCAGGACTTGGTTAGGCACGTGTGCGAGCCTGTAAGTTATCATTCGTTTACTCTTGTTTAGAAACATCAGCAGTTTTTTAATTCACTGAGACGGAAGCAAACTGACACAGTAGTTCATGTACACATTTCAGTAATAACTGGCTTTTCAGTAATGTATCTGTAAACAGACTGAAAGTATTTTTTTTTTGAAGTTTTTTTTTTTTTAATTCAGTGAGCAGTACTGTGGTAAGCAACCAGAAGGTGCCATAGGTGTATATTCTTGAAACTGTATATTTAAAGACAAACTACTGCAACTGCAACGCTGTAGACAATCCTGTATGGACTATGTGCAGATTAGCACTAGCAATGTAAATTTCTAGGGCAGTTCTGATCAGGAAGCTCTTCTGTATCAGTAGATACCACAGACTGCGTGAAGTGATTTCTGTTTTCCATGCCCTAGGCATCTTCTTGTCAGAAGCCCTGCTTCCCACTGTTTTCATTTAGCAGTGCCATACTGGCTCCCCCGGCTCTCTTGCTGGAAGTGGAAACCTTTCATTTGTTCCTTGGAAGCCCATGTGTGTGAAACCCATTCAGAGCTCCAACCGTTACACAAGCACAGGCTGACTTTCACACATTAGATATTTACACAAACGCAGACGTGCAGGGGGTGTATACTGTATGCCAGTCAGTGTGTGCTTTGTTAATGCCTTTTAAGAAAATGTAAGCCTGGTTAAATTAGTAAACGCTGGATATTTTATTTAATGTGTCCAGCCAGCATCCGCTCTCTCTTTTGTTGCGTAAGCTTGCATTCGTTGTTAATTAGGCAGGAGCTTTGAGGCATGGTAGAGAGTGCTGTTCACCTGTCAGTGATTTAAAGTTTATTATGTAAATGGATTCTGAATCTTTGAAAGGAGTATCCACACGGTGCCTGGGCTATGAAGCAGGCCGGAAGATTGATGAACATACTGGAGACTAATTTCGGTGTGGGGATGAAATAAAACAGACCACAATATTGGCAAAGTATGACAAAAAATAAATAATACAAATTTTAAAAAATCATACGAATAGAAAGAAGTAGCATCTCACCCTATTCCCTTTTTTTTGTAATAGTCTGTTTCACTGGAAGTATCACAGCCTAAGCACATCCACCCCTATTTGCTTTATTATGTATTCCTCAAGTAGAACCAGGGCAGAAAGATCGAGATAGCTTTGATCCTTCATTTGCGGAGATTTGTGCTGGAATTTTTTTTTTTAATTTTTAAAATTAACTTTGTTAGTTTGACACCGGAGGTTGGATTTTTGGTTGAAAATCACCCAATAAAACAACTGAAAAGGGGGCTTATCCAAACAGGAAAAAAGTAGCTTAACCTTTCCCTGTGTAACGAAACAACCCAGTGCTAGAGTCAGGACAGGCTATTTACGAAATTACTAAAGCATCCAGGTT
Source organism: Polyodon spathula (assembly GCF_017654505.1). Taxonomy (NCBI): domain Eukaryota; kingdom Metazoa; phylum Chordata; class Actinopteri; order Acipenseriformes; family Polyodontidae; genus Polyodon; species Polyodon spathula. The sequence goes on along the minus strand of NW_024472187.1, from coordinate 16,569 downwards.
AGTGGAGATGGGGATTAACCCTGTGTACCTGTGGTTAGTCATTGGCTGGGCAACCAACCAGCCTAAAATAGCAGCTTCATGATTACAGGAAGTAATCGGGTTTATATAGCACATATCTTGGATTCCCGGGCCCTGTTATTTTGCTGGGGTGTCGCCGCCCAACAGACGCTCATTCTTAAAGCTGCAGTGTCCCTCGTTGATGTTCGCTGAATCGGTATTCCCTGGTATCTCTTACCCACAGTCCTCCTGCACACGCCACTATCAGAAAGCAGGCCGTGTTTGTTTACATTCCCCACAAGTAATTGTAGCCTCCTTCCCTTTGCAATCTCAATGCCTGAGCAACACACTGATACAGACAGGTGGGCCTCCATAACTGCAGTAGGAGGTTCTACTTGATATCTTCATGATTGTATTACTGCTCAGGAATTTAAAAAGGTGATATGCTCAACATGGGCACATATGTTTCATTATTATAGTTGTTGTTACTTGGTACTTTATATGCTAAAGTTAAATAATCCTGGGGAAAGTAACTTCACAGGAAGCTGTTTAGTTTCAGTGTCTAATTCTGAACAATATAGAAAACATGTTCATTGAGTTAAGAGAAGCATATTAGCATATTCATTTACTGCTCTGCTGTTTTAAAGTTATCTTTCCTGTACTGCAAAACCGCAATAGTTTTACTGGATTGGGACCTGGTTTTCAAGAACAAACAGCACGGCAAATACCTTGTGTGTTGTCTGCATGGCAATGTGATATCGTCTCAATCTGCTCCTCCAGTTTGACAAGTCACTGAAGGTTTAAAATGACCTGCCATCCTGCTTGAATTATAAAAGCAGCAATATTGCGACACATGCAGACCCCTTTGAAGGAAACTCTTTGAATGGTCAGGTGCTGCGTTTGAAATATGAAGAGGGATACTATTCAAACTGGTAGTATACCGCAGCTGCCTTGCATCAGTAAAAAGGGCTGACAAGAACACAGCTTAATAAAGATTAATACTGGACGGCAGGGAGCGGCAACCACACAGGAATAGAAATAAATAACAGTGCTGCTTTTGTTCCTTAAAAGACATTCCAATCCGGGACAGCCAGATTTGCTTCATGGAAGAAATGCTGTAGCATTCTAAAGTCCAAGGAGCATACGAACGGTCCCTGGTGCCTGTTTATTAAGGAACTGATTTGCAAAGAAGCCTAGTTAGTTTGTAGTTAGTTCAACTTAAACTGGATACAAAGGATAGGGCACTTCTTTACACAGAGAGTGGGGAATGGGTTATCCAGCCATGTTGTTGATGCTGAATCACTGGGATCCTTTCAAGACCCGACCTGACAGTCAGCCAGCAACTAAGAACCGGCTGGACGGCTTTCCTCTCTTTCTGCATTCTCTTATGTTCTTCAAGGAGCGGAGAGTTTGAAAGGGGCATGATGTTGGGTATTCGACTCGACCACTGTGTCAGGAGTCAAAGTTTTGATCTCTGCACAGACAGAAGCAGTGGGTGAATAATGGGAAGGCTGCTGTCATTTTTTCTACAGCATGTTATTCAGTTAAACCCCCCGGGGGGGGTTATCCATACTCATATGAGGAGTCCCATTTTTCTGCAATGCATAGTAAGCAGCGAATCATTAACTGCTTGACTTTCTCCTCCAAGCCACAAGGAATCATCCAGTGCTCCATCTCCATGGCAACTATATTGCCATGGTGATTTTGCTAACTCTCCAGTATGTTACAGTGTAATATACACACACACACTTTTCCAGTTGAGATGAATCAGTTTTAGTTGAGGTGGATGCATTAATTCTGGTTTGTTTAGCCTTCGACCCAGTGTACGTTAGTCTAATACAGCTGGCTTATATGAAATCAGTGAGACTGCTTACGAATTCATGCACCAGGCTGATGCAAAGCTCTCAATGAATGCTTTTCTGGGGGGAGAGGGGGGATCCTTTGGTCAAAAAGTTTTCCTGCTAAATGTTTCACCACATTGTAGTCAGTTGGTTATATGTTTGAGTACTACAGCAAAGGATTAGATTAGGTCATTGAACACAGTGTTGTTGGCTGGACTCACGGAAAACATTCTTCAAGGTTTAGAACTCCCAGTGGGTGTTTCGTCCATATCAAATATTGTAAATTTTCTTTAGATACTGTCAGGTTGATTTTGACATTGGATAACCAATGTTGTTTATAGCAAACACTATATGTGCTTAGTCCAAATGGTGTCAAACAAAGTCTCAGAAAAGCTGTTAAGTTTTCTAATCAGATCAGTCATGCACTGTAAAGCTTCAGGCTCTTTGCATTGAAGCCAAGGTGTAATTTTCTTTCATTGCAATGACATGGTTTGGCTCTAGCTTCAGCTCTATTTACAGCAATTTATTTCCACTAAGTCACTTCTGTTGGTTCAATTGTTTCAATGTTGTGTTGCAATATTATTTTCTGTAGTTGTTTCTGACTAGCTTTCATTGCTGCAGTGTAATGCTAACTGACTGCGCAGTTCCTCATTCCAAGAAGTGTTTGTTAGCTGTAGCTGTACATCTGGAGGGAGCACTTTGAGCATTCTGTTGTTTCAAAGTTTAGGGATTGTGGTCTGAAGTGTGTTTATACAGGGGATTCGAAACACCTGCCATGACACTGTTAATAGAGTGAAGGGTGACCATTGGCAGTGATTGAAGGGGAGTTCGAAGTTGTTCTGCAGGGAATATTAAGCGCCTCTAGTTTCTTCTGAGAACTTGTCTTGAGTCATTCCACTCTCCTTTCCAGATGAAACTTTAGCAAACTGTGAGATCTTGGTCATAGAAGCACTTGCCAATAGAGCACTGTATCTTTATCTGTGAGGTATTTTGTTACACAGTACACATCACGGATGTAATCTGCGTAGCAGGTTAATCAGTCATGGGTTGGTGTGTGCACCAGACTGCTTTATCATAGATTCTCTTGAATTTGTACAAGGAGATTTATTAATGCATTAAATTGTTCAGGGCATGAAATGTTTGTGTTAGTCATATTGCGCGCTGGAAGTTGCGTAAAAGTTTGTCTAGTCTTGATGGCTTGTTGAGTTTCATGTTGATTCTAGTACGGGAATAGTTGTCATATTGAAATGAATTCCTCTAAAGCAAACTGTGTGTAATGTAAATGTAGTTATGTAGTAATAATGCAGTCACTCCCTTGTCTCACCCTGTGTACCGCACAATTGTAATCAGATTTGATTGACACAGCAGTAGTATTGTATGTATGACTACAGGTACAGCCAAAAGTTTTGCATCACCTAGAATTTTAGGATTGAGAGATAATTTCGATCTTATAACTACAAAATGATATCGCAAAAAGTCTACTGGAAGCCATAATAGTAGTACAGTATTTCATGTTAGATTTTGAAATGTCACATTTTTCAACGTGTCAGTTTTTCATTAAGTATACAGAAAACTACAAAGCGGTATGTAATTAAATATGTTACTGTAACATTGATCAGCTGGTTTCATTTGACTTTATGAAGCAAAATGGGTTAATTTTATAGGGTGGCGCGAAATGTTTGGCCATAGCTGTAGTTATGTGAAATATTAACATTAGAATTCATGTAGATCTGTGCAATACAGCCATTGTCAACATGAGAGATTGGAACCATGTAAAACATTATAGTTAAAGAAACCTTTTTTAATCTTTACTACATGGTGTGATCCAGACTCTCAGGGTGGAGTTAAGCTATCGAATCAGACTGGAATACATTAGCAATGCTCATACTGTGTAGTGCTGAAGGGTCCTGTGCTCATCTCCATGACCAGATGTTGTGTTGTGCAGACAGGCTGTCCTTGGTGGTGATATCTCTGACATAGGTGGAAAGATCACCCCTTCCACTAATCCATCATTCTAGCATCAGGCTGCCATGGGTCTGACATCTGTTCTCCTTGCCTTGAAGACTGTTGTTTTGTCAAGCACAGTAGCCATAAGGAAACTTCTTGGCCACAATGAAAGCAACTAATTCTAGCTGACCTGTCAAGCAAAGCTAACCTTGTTGCCCTATTGCTTGAACTAAATTACTTGACATCACCTGCAACTAGTGGTTGCCAGAGAGTGTTCTGTGGCAGTTAGAAGTGACACAAACCTATCAAATAAAACTTAATAGATCCAAATTGCTATTCTAGAACCAGAAGTGGCTTGTCGTATCTACTTCATGGGTTCTGTCTGTGTTAAGCTTTGATAGCTTTCTATAACTCGCAGCCTGCTTTACACAAAACTATTCGCATTCCCTATGATAAACCTGTTATCACAGACAGCATACGCTTTAGTCCTAGTGTAAGTATTCTTGTTCTGTCATTATTTCCTGGCAATGGAAATCAAAAGCTCAGAACCTCAGGATCTTTCTGTGTTTTTCTTTGTCTGAAGACCTGTACTGCACGCTGGAAGTGGATTCCTTTGGGTACTTTGTCAGCAAAGCGAAGACCAGAGTATTCCGGGACACCACCGAACCTCAGTGGAACGAGGTGGGTAACCCAGTACAAATATTTCAGAAGTATTCATGTGCTGTGTGGATTCAGAGTCATGCTCAGTTATTCTTGTTGTTAATACGTTCTCATGGCATCCCGGTTCTTCCCCCAGGAATTTGAGATTGAGTTGGAGGGTTCCCAGTGCTTACGGATCCTGTGCTACGAAACGTGTTATGACAAGTCCAAGTTAAGCAAGGACGACAACGAGATTGTAGACAAAATCATGGGCAAGTGGCAGGTTCAGGTAAGCACGGTGCAGTCCTATTCTGTTCACTGGGGGGGGGGGATCGCTAGTGCTTGACATTTTTGAGTGGGATTTGTGAGGAATGTTAAACCCCAGGAATGGATGAGATGCACGTTTCGGAGCATGCAACTCTTATAGGAGTTTTTCTGTTTTTTATGTGCAGGTTGTGCGTTATGCATGTTAGGGATTGACGTATTCTGGGGTTGTTGTACGGGGATGGGAATAAGACTCCTATTACAGAGCAGTTTCACCCATTCCAGGTTTTAATACGAGCTTGATTAGCCACAGTGTATAGGTAACAAGCTCAGGCGAGTTTATTAAACCCGGATTGGATCAAACTGCTATGCAATGGGACACTTATTTCCATCCCTGTTGTATACTAAGCGTTTTTGCAGGATAGTGCTCAAGAGGTGCACAGTATACAAGAGGAGAGACAGATCTTTATGCACAAATAAATATACCTTCCAGAGCATCAGTGTTTATTCATTATGAGCACTTCAGGAAATGCCTATGTGAAGGCATCTTTGATTGCATGCAGTTTTCGACAGAGCAGTTGCTGTACAGTTTCCAAATCAGTTTACAGTGTACCAGTTTGTCAATATTGTCATGTTGTGAAAGCACAGTAGGGTGTAAATAAAATGTGCTGTTATTTACTTTAATTTTAATAAAAATGTTTGTTTAATTTGAATTGCATACCAGAACACTCCCAACAGCACCTGCGGTCATTTTGAAAGTTGACAGTTGGTACTTTCCTTTCATGTAGCAAATTTAGCCTGACCCAACATGTAAAGCCTCATATTTATACACGATGAGGAAAATGGCTGAAATATCTGCAGTGTGGCTCGTCTGGGGTAAATCTCTAAGAGTTTTTCTCCTTTTTTTTAATTTTAAGTTGTCTTGCATTCTCTTTGGTTATCTGTTTCAGCACAATTGAGTTACTGAATCAGAAAAAAAGTTCAATACAAATGCATTAGAACAGAGACTGTTTCTGTTGTCACACACGGTTTTAATCATAAGGATAACTGAGAGGGCTTTGAGCATTGCAGGATAGCTTTGTGGTTGTTAATGCCACTAGTTTGAGTGACAGCGGGACTAATGTTAAACAATCCGGCATTGTTCAATACATTTAACTTTTGACTTTGTGGTATGATGAATATAAAAGCAATATGACAAAATCATATAGCTTTTTTTTCAGTGCTCTATTAAAACAGAGAATTATGTAATATATTCTCAGTGGAGCATGGCTTCAGGAGAATCTAGCCTATTCCAACATTCACAAGTTTGATGGACCCGATACACACACAAAATACAATAAGGATGGAATACAGAGTGTAGGCCAAGCACAAGGGTATTGTAAGAGCAGCTCGGATGGAATAATTACGAAATGTTATTTTAAATCAATTTTTTATTAGTTATTTTACCTGAAATTATTGAAAAAAAATTTGATCAATTTATTTTAGGAAGGTATTATTCTTCAGTCTAACATTTTTGATTTAATGAGAACCACGGCATTAAACTGCTGTAATAGAGACGCAGGAACACCCATTGCATAGCAGTGTGATCCATTCCTGGTTTTACTATGAGTTTAATAAGACACAGCTACCTACTGTATAACACTGTGGCTAATCAAGTTCAGAGTAAAACCTGCAATGCGTGAAACTGCTATACAATAGGAGTTCCAGTTCCATCCCTGGAGATATCCTATATTGCGAAATAAAATGAACAGACTTTTTTTCTAAGCACAGAGCCTGGGCCAGTAAACCTGGAATTTAGTGGTCATTACAATGTTATATTAATGCTACAGCACTTTAACCACAGCCTTAGCCTGTTCATTTATGCACGAAAAGTAAAATAAATCTGAAGTACAGCTAATATAACACCTGACTGGTGAGTTTTTAAACATTTTCCTGAAAAGCATATGGTTCCACACACACATGTGTTCATGTTACCGTATAAAAACTCAAGGCACCCTTGAAGTAAATGCCTTCCTTCCTGTGAATAAGTCTGTTTGGTAAAGCATGATTGCTAACGGCGATTTTCTCCTTTAATCTCAAAGGGGGGTGGGGGGAGGGGGCTTCTCGATCTGTAATTGGCTCCTTCCCCTTGGAAAGAACTTGGGGGAGGAACGGTTGCTTTTAAAGATTCAATCTGAACAGCTCTGTTCTCAAAGCAGTTTTACTATTTTAGAAGGAGAAACCCCCTACACGTAACTTTAACCATACAAACCAGCACTGCTTTTATTTAAGCATTTAGTCATTCATCATGCACCCCTTATATAAAAGCTAAATATGTGTGTTGTGTTGCAAAGCATAGGCTAGCATGATAAAGAACTGAAGCAATATTGTTGTATAATGTGGTAAAAGCACCACTCGGGATAAGACGCTTTGTTTGCTGTATTGTACACTGCGTACATTTTTAAATCGCGTACTAATTTGTTGTCATGCTGGAATGTATTATTCAGAACATATTTAACTATACTCTTAAATACTATACTATACTATACTTTTTTTTTTTTTTTTTTTTTTTTTTTTAAAACGTTTTACCAAGAGCCTATTTTGTTGTGGTGAGGATAGGATAGTTCGGTTTGTGTTTTTAAATGTTCCTTGTTTACTGGTGAACGTTGCCCATGAGCAGAAAAAGTGATTTTAGAATTCTGAAATATTATGCATTTACATGAATCTCCACCATTAATATAAAAAAAAAAGTCCAGCATGTTTGCTGCCATGTATTAAAGAAAGTAATAAAAACCAGTTGCTTTTTCTCGGCATTGCAGTACATTATTGAACAATGGGGTGGTTAAAGGCATGATGAAATGTTAAAGCAACTGTAGCAAACAACATCGTTCTTTAAAAATGTCTCTACCGTGCACATCTATTAATTTTGTAAGGCTCAAATGTACAGCTTTGAAAGAAAAACATTATCTAGCAAACATATATATTTCATTTCAAAACATGATATCTGGCAGTACACTAGGTTAAAGAAAACTCTGTTTACAGGCCATGCTTTTTGACTGCCCTGTACCTCGTGGGTCATTTCCACCTGGAGAGTCAAATTATCCCCACCCCTTCACTGCCTTCTTTCCTGTCAATAACCAGTCAGCCCTGTTGACTGACAGGCTTTCAGCCTGTAACATGCTTTGACCCATAAGAAACTGTTGAACAGTTGCGCTGGAACAATTTGTACAGTAGGGATGCTGAAAGACATTTAACAAACTGTAACCCATGTATATGATGGAAGCCTTCATTGCTGTTATGTTACAGCGTCAGCATCTGTTTATCTATTTAAGTAAAAAAAAAAAAAAAAAAAAAAAAAAAAAAGAGCTTTAATTACAGTCCTTGTTCAATGTTTACAGCATTCTTACCATAAAACTTTTAGAGCAAACTAATTATAAAAGTCGTGTAAAACGCTGTCATGCACTGAAGTACTGCAATTTAGAAATGTTTGCTTGTAAAAACAGGCTGAACAGTCGTATTTTATTTACAGTAGTCGTTGTACTCAAGGTCAATCAGAAGGCTCCACAGGTTGACTTGCGATGCTGATTATATTTTTTTCATGAGGCAATGGACATCTAGCGTGTCCAGAATGTTGCGGTGTCGTCGTGTGTTTTCGCACCCCTAGTTAGCGGCATTTGTGACAAGTTGATTTTTAGCAGGTGGTGCAAATACAAAAAAAACAAATCTAAATATTCTTTTTTGGGACCTTTTCAAGAAGCGTTCTTCTACTGCACACACTGTTCCAACCTAATGAACTCTCGCGTGATTCTAACTGCATGATTTATAAAATATCCCGCTCCTGTTGTCACACTCGGCGCTGTGTTATCGTGTGTGTTCCAAGGTAGTGTAAAAAGGCGAGGTGCACTGCACACATACGACTCCCAAGAGTCAGAAACTGGCAGGGTTTGTCATTGCACCACAGGTGCACAGCACCGCTGTACTTCAAGCCAGGGGGGGCCCGCTCCCCCAGCACCCCTAGTGAAATGGCACAGGAAGTGTGAGTGCAAGCAGGTAACCCAAGAATAAGGCAAAAAAACTGAGAGCTTCTTTTACCTGAAGTAGTTCTAGGTATCCAGTTTTAAAATAAAAACACATGTGCTGTAACATGTGTTTCTTTTAACACTGCACACTTGGATCTATGTGGCTAATCGAAGAGCAAAATGGCTAAGGATTATGTAACTATTTTGTTCACTACAATTTCTTTAAATGCTTTGAAGAAGTGCTAACTTATGGTTTATAATACATTTTCTTACCTCTTCTTTGCTTAATATTAACCTTATTGCTCGTCCCCCTTTTTAATGCTTTCTTTTTTAAACATTTAAGATATGAAAACATTTCAAATAAAACACTGCAGATAAACTGCTGCATCCTGGTATCTTATTATGTCACATGGTCTTGTCATGACATGATTGGGTATCGGGAAGCAGCTGCAACTTTTCATCTACATCTATCTGTACAGCGCTGTCTTTTTAAATAGTTGCATATTCCAAATAGAAATGTAACATACAAGCATAGAACTAAAATATCTCAAACAGAAGAAAAATGATAATGCTGACAGGGCTAATAAGAGGTGAATCCTGTGAATGTGAAAAGAGGGCGAGATGTTTTGGTGAATGTGTTTCACAACCAAAGGGATATCTCAGATTTCAGCTTGTTTGTCTAAGTCGTCAGGCTCCTTGGAAACAGCTGCACGTTTTGCTTTCCTCCCTTGGGATTGTTGCTGATTTATTTTAATAGATTTGAAGTTAAAAATATAAAAAGTCCTTAAATGGTAATAATGCACAAAGATTATTTTTTGTAATTAACATTTGGGTTCGTGAAGTCTGCAGCAGTGACATGGAATCTGATAATGGGTTTGATTGCTTCATTCACATTGCCCACAGTCCTGAAGATCTTTGATTAAAAATGTTCCTACATTAAATCAATAGTGTAGTTGCCAGAGATGACAGACATTAGGTCAATAATTAATAAATACAAAAAAAAAAAAAAAAAAAAAAAACACTTGACAAATTCTTATAGGAAATGTACGTTGGTAAATGGATTTGTTTGTTTATTTTGTGAGTAATTCTTAGTCATTTTAAATGCACAAAGTGCTTAGCAGTTAGTCACTCTTGTGTCTAGTTTGCTAGTCAATGCAATTAAAGAGGAATAATCTAAGGTCCCTAAAGACCATGTTGTAGTAGACTAATTTATTACTGTTTTGGACACGTTAGTTGCTCAACCTTTGACTAATGCAAAGAGGTCTGCTGTATGGCCTTTTAAATGAAAAGGTTACCAGTTTATTGCACAGCATGTTGGTATTTTAAACCCTGTTAAGAGACGATTAGTGTTTCCAAATCTTCCATTGAGCCACGGGTGACTAAGAGAAGGAGAGCCGTCTGAACAGGAGCTCACTACTGATCTAAGTGCTTGAAGCTGATACAGGAACGGCCTTGACAGAGAGAGAGCCCACATGTACAGAGCTTCTCTTACAGTCTCCTACCTGCTTGAGGGAATACTGACTTTAGAGAAATAACCTGGAAACTGAGTGCTCTCGGGACGTTCTTGCACCATCTTCCAACCAAGCCCCAAATGGTCACTGCACAGCGGTCAAGCAGCTGTGGTTTTAACTGGAACAGTAAACACTTAGCTGATGAATGAAGCAGTGCTAGTTGTATCAGCTGGTGTAAGTGGTATCTACAGAAAGCTCTTTGTTAACATGCTGCTTTTTAACTTGTTCAAGTGTGTCCTTAAATGACATTCTCTTTAACAATTTTACAAAAATAGCAGACTTCACCAGAGTCAGAATCCGCATTAAGCATGTTTCGGGACTCCTCCCGGGAAGTTTAACCAGACACTGCTTATAGTTTTAAGCCACAGTGTTTTACGACTGTTATGAGTTTGTCTATGCCCAGGAGAGCGAAGGGTCTCGCCCCAGTCCATGAGAAAGTTTGTTTAGCTGATCTTTCCCGAGCAAACCTTCAGAGGCATGTGGGTGACTGTTCCGTTGTGTGGGGTCTGGGTCCCATGAGCACAGCAAGTAGCCTTGTCAAGATTAAGATCTGTTTATATCCCTGAGCCGACACTGAGTGTATCGCTGCTGTGAGGGAATCGGAGGTGAAGGATCCATTGAACAGTGGAATCAGACAGTGAAAACCAAACCTGTTTCTTGGGCTTATTGAATGAGAGTCATCTTTTCTAAGCACAGTTCCGCTATTTTACATTTCACATTTATATATATATATATACCATATATACCATAGTCATTGGTAAAGTCTGTTGAATCCTAGGCTTTCATTTGTTTGAGACAAAGCACACGTTTATGTAACGTGGCTAAATAAGTATGCATTTGATGGGCCTGTCCGTAATGGGACTAAGACAGGGGCTCATCTATCATACAGTGTTTCTAATCAAACTGCATTGTAATCTGTCATGCCACTTTCAGACATTCCCCAGTGCCGGTGTCTAATGATGTTCTTAGTTCAAAAACAAACCTCTGCTTGTCAACAGTGATAGATGGGGAGAGAAACAGCATTGCAAGAGGTGGGGATATCTCACCGCTTCCTCCACACAAGGGCACGAAAAAAACAAGCGGTTACAAAAATCTCTGACGGTGTTGCATAGAAAAGTGACAGTCGAAAAAAAGCCTTAACATGGTGCATACTATTATGTTATAGTTACAAGTAGCAAACTATTATGTAAAGCTAATAAATACCAATACCTATTTAATGGTGCACTCGTCATGTGTTGCATAATGCTGTCCCGTTTAGGGCTTAACATTTTGTAGGGTTTTTCAGCGAAAGGAATCCCTTGTCTGGGGGTTTGAAATGGTGACCTGAAAGAAAGAAAAAAACCTGGTATTGTTTATTGGTAACGTTGCAGGAATATTTATATCGGCTGGAGCATTGTACTGAGTCTTACCTTCGCTCTTCAGGCTGGTTGTTTAGCATGACCTTCAGAACGTTCTTACCAGACCTGACGTTAATTTTGCAAAGAATAATCTATAAAGCAGTCAGCTCTGTGTGTCATGCAACCAGGCTCCTTCTTCAGCATACATTATAAGAAATGAGTTAGCCTGCTTGTGCAGAACACACGCGGAGGCCACGCTTAATAAAAGAGGCAGTCAGTGTGTAATAGCCCCAAGTCTTGCTCTCAACATTGCCACCATCCAGCCGTGATGAAACGTAGGCGTGCCCTGTGTTCTCCATCAGTATCAGCATCCCTGAGGGACTCCAGGGCTACCTTTATAAAACAGTATTGCATGGTCAAGAAGAACAGAGATCCCTAATAATAAAGGAGTCGACAGGCTGTGATGCCACCTGAATTACATTTAAATATGTAGCACCCCAAGGCAGAGACTTTCTGCTTGCTTGTAAATCAGATTGTAGGTTTGTTTGTCCCCCTGAGACTCAAGTTGAAAACACTATCCTCGATGTATTGGTGACCTTCAAGGGATATTTTATACCATCAACATTTCCCTAATATTTAATTTCTTACCTCTTTAATATCATGTTATGTGCGCGCTGTATGATTCTCTGTTTGCCATGCTTACAAACTATTCCAGCAAAAAATGCTTTGAAAAAGACTCATTAGAGCTGAGTAGGGGGTGTGAAGGGGAAGGATATCAGTGTTGCACAGACTCCAGTGTTCACCTGTGGGCTTCAGTATACTGCGCAACACTAATATACTTCCCCACCTCACTTCTGTTAATGTTTTTAATTTGTGTAAAATTTCAAACAGTGCAGGGCGGTGCTCATCGACTCTAAACTAAACCAGGAATTTACAGTGTCCCAAATCCAGTTCACTTCTACACTGTAATATTGTTACTTTTTGGCTATGAACATTTCTTTTAAAAGCACGTGGTCACTAAATCTTGTTCTTATGCTCTCTATCGGAGACCTGTTGCCTCTACAGGCACAATGGGAAACAGTATTCCACAAGAGACGAAATAAACAGCCTGGGTGTCATTACCTTGTGCACCTGGAGTCCACATCACCTGCTTCTCCAGACACTTTAGAGTCTGTACAGACTCAGCAATGTCTTGGTGAAACGCCTGCAGGCGTTTGCTGTGTCTCAAACGCAAGGCTTTATGTTTTGATGGTATTCATGGCTGAAGAAGCTCCCTTACTCATCCCATGGTTTCATACCAAGACTTCAAACAAGCACCAAATGACTGCTAAAAGGATTTACTTGCTTTAGGATGAAGACACATGGATTATGCATAGCTTCACGGCCATGTGCACTTTATCTGTACACACACTTACGCTTAAGGGCATGCTTGCTAAGGATTACCGGATCTGTAGTAGTTATGCTTTTAAGATTTTTTTAAAGATTTTTTTCTCTGTACTTCCAGTACAATTGATTATGGAGTCAATTTCGATGTTTCGCTGTGGGAGAACAAATTTATTTAGCACCACTTTTATATACAGTAATGATTAATTTACACAAATAAATTATTATATTGAAAGAATCCCAGAAATGACAAAGTGACCTTTATGTGATTGTATAGAAAAGAAGGGGGGTGTACGTTTTGCTGAAGTATGGTTATTTCTGTGTCACTTCAAACAAACTGCTGTCTAGTGCACACATCTAAAATATTCATAAGTTCATCCTAAGGCAACTGTAGACCTGGGCATGGCACATAATCTCAGTCAGTGTTGGTGTATTGTGGCATGAAGGAATTCTTATTAAGATCAAACCAGTAACTTCTGTTCCTTATTTAATTAGAAACAACTGGATCAGATTTCAATTAAATACAGCAAGGTTCCTCATAACTTATCACAGCTATATTATATCTGAAAGCTGGCAGCTTTCGACTGGGCAGAGAATGTTGTTTCTGATTGCACGCTTAACTTGGCAGCAGCAGCCCTACCCACATGCTGCTAGTTTAATATGAACCTTCTGGATAAGGGATAATGTAGGAGCTCAATGACTTTAGTGTAAGTGATGAAGCATCCTTTGTTGTAGGTACCTATTGTGCACAATTTTAATAAGGTCTTCTGATGGACCTGGTCATGACATGAGGGAGTATTCTTATTGTTTCCAAATGGAAGACATGAGCAGTGAGTGGGTGTGGTGATGTCCTGTAGGAGGAATGCAGAGATGTAAGAGATCGTGTATATGAATAATAAATATAATATCCAAAACTGCTGTATGCCAGGTACCGGTTATGGCTGTAGGAAAGAACAATCATGCTTATTTTGCCTGACTATTTATTGAATGTCAGTAAAAAAACCTGCTATATAAATAATTGTACCACATTTTGATGGTAAAACTCACTGCACGGTGTAAGGTTATGCATAATGCATGTTCTCCACTGTAGATGCTGTACCAAGATGATGGATTCAACAGCATGTGACAATCAGATCAGTTTTATATATGGTGTTTTTCTTTTCATGGTAATGACCCTTATTTGTCTGCATTGTCCTGGCGTTTGGCTCAGCGGGTGTGCGTTTTCGGGTTGGGTATGGAACACAAACAGGCAAGTCCTGATGACATTGTACTGTACACATTGACATCTGATTGTTTGCACAGGATAACGTTCAGCTGTGGAATAAACAACGCTGAGTTTTGGAGCCTGGCTGTCCATAACAAACCGAGCTATGGGAATTGCTATCTGGCACCAGTTATGCTCTGATAGCAGGAAAACACGGAAATCAAGATACAATAATCACAGCAACTATAGTATTATAAAAACACCAAGGCTGGAGACGATATGTATTTAAGCAATTATTTAATGAATAGCTTTTAACATTCTTTATGTCCTCATTTTTAACCAAAGCATATTTACCCCATATTGCTGTCTATAGTCAGCTACAAAGTTTGGGAGGGGTTTATCATGAATACATCCTGTGTAATTATAATTTTAAAGGCGCCTATATTTTTAGTATCTGCCTGTATCTTGGGTATAAAAACATTTTAAATACCATTCTACAAGCGTAGATAGCTATTTAGCTACCTCATCTAAATGCTATCCCCTGGGTTTGTTTTTACTTTTTATAAACATAGGTGCTTGTTATGCTGTTGTAACCCCCCCCCCCTGCTGTGTGTGTCACCTCTGACCTGGAGGAACGCTGCAGTTTTGTAAACTGAGTGTGCTGGAATCTCGGCCTGATTCACGACGACCTGGAGAACCAATTGTGCCTAAGGACTGTAAGAAACAACAGCTATGTTTACTCTAGGGTCTACTGCAAGTTAGACAGTGATTCAGAAATGGGTCCTGACTTCAGACAGTCCACTCTTTTTAAATACAAACGGCAGGAATTCTCTGTGTGAGCAGCTGATTCAGAACACTTTTCTTGCTTCACGTCCACTTGATAATTCGTTTTCATCTTCTCATGAAATGACTTCTGCAGGTTACAGAGACGTGTTTAACACAGAATTAAGGATCAAGGGGACCCTTATAACCATTGGGGCGAGCCTTTATTTATTCCTGTGCCTCACTCCAACAAAGTTGGACAAAAGCAGCATACCAGTGAATTCAGAAGGGTTATTAAGGGACGTGTAATGACTTTTCATGACTGGGTAACACGATCTGAATATTTCAGTTTTCATTGCAGTGATTGGAAAGTATTGCTGTAGCTGCCCTGGATCCACGTTAAGCAAAATACAAACAGGGCGCCAGAGCTGTTTGCCTGAAGAACCCAGCCCCTTGTGAATTTATTAGCTAATGCCCTCATGTTGCCTTTACCGTCATGTTTTCCCTGATCAAAGGAACAGTCTCCAAATGCAGATGGAGGCCCCCTTCAGTATGCTTTATTTATCAGTGCTTCAGTGAAAGATTTCACTTATATAATAATGCATTTACTGATGCATCTACATCCTAGCGCTAACAACACACAGGGTGGCTGGGTGCTATCCTTTTAACAGGAGGTGATATTTGCCCTGTTCTATTAAACACACACACACACACTGAATACTGCACAGTACCATTCTAATGTTTTAAGAAAAACAAACACATTGATTTAAAACTGGGGGCTGAGGGTTTACAGCATTTACAGTTTTATGTATTTCTATTTGTAACCCTTTTTTCTGGAAACACCTGTACAGCTGATATGACCAACATGGTAAGGGTAAGAATATTTATGCTGCATCTCTAAGGAGTACAGGAGCTTAAAATGTGTTTCGGTCCCAAAATATTGCACAGGTGATGGTTCTGTCGAGAAAAATGAACGCGTTATTCCCAGAAGGCCATCTCCGTTTTTGGATTCTGTAATTCGAGTCGCTTTCCTTCTTAATACAGGTAGAGAGGATTTCATTAAACGTTATCTGAAGCTGGGGAAATTCACAAAAGCGTTGAAACAGAGTCAGGAGAATAGTACTGGAGTCAGACTGTCTAGAGCTGGGAATCTTGGGAGGGGGCTAATTCCCTGTTCCTCAGTACCTAGTGAACTGCAAACTGCCTGAGCCATGCAGATCACCTTCAGGGCCCCTAACCTGGGCTTTCACGCTACAATGATTCCCCAGTGCCCCTGGGAGCAGCCGCGCAGCTTGAATATTCACAAACAGCCCCCCCACCCCCACCAATGCCAAGCAAATGCATTATGCTGCCAGCGCTGACATTAGAAA
This sequence comes from Polyodon spathula, assembly GCF_017654505.1. NCBI lineage: Eukaryota > Metazoa > Chordata > Actinopteri > Acipenseriformes > Polyodontidae > Polyodon > Polyodon spathula. The sequence goes on along the minus strand of NW_024472187.1, from coordinate 316 downwards.
CTCCAAAAATCTATGTGAGTGTACTGTACAGATGGTGCCAGTTAGCTATAAAATATATATATATTAAACCTGACAGGGCTTGATAGAGATATAATATAGAAGGTTGACATATGACAATGAAAAATAGAAACATGTCAACCTTAGTTCATTAATGAATGCAAATTGTATGCAGCTTTTTAGACATGAAACAACGCAGCGGTCAACGGTTATTAAAAAAAGAAAAAAGATTAAGGTTGGCTTGACAGTCTGAGAGAAGTATTGTTTTTGTATGATAATGCATGCAAATTAGAGGAAGCATACAGTTTCAACCAGCTGC
>NW_024472186.1:0-63650 GCF_017654505.1 Polyodon spathula | reverse complement strand
TTATTCTGTGTACCTTGGACTTTAAATTACAATGACTGATTGCATCAGAGAGAGCGAGAGAGCGAGAGAGCGAGAGAGAGAGAGAGAGAGAGAGAGAGAGAGAGAGAGACTGACTTTATTTCAGTGCCAGTCACACCAGCACTGATGAATTCATATTGTAAACAGACATAATTCTAATCAAAGCGCACTTGTTTGTTAGGGATGCAGAGAGTACAGTATTATGGTTTTCTACTATGCTCAACCTCTTGGTTTAAGATCCAGAGAACGGTGATCATTAGCAAACATCACATCTGTGCGTATTGGGATTGAACAGTAAATATTAAAGAAGCATCAGTCGGGTGAGTATTTATTTTCCCGCCTGGCTTGCTATAGTCTTTCATACACACATTCACAAGCCATTTGGTCGTTTAATGTGCCAACACTGTGTTGCTAGGCAACCTGAACAAAACCAGAAATTAGTAATTCAATTCCAAAAGAACGGAACTGTTTCACGTCACATTCTTATGTACAAAATGAAAAATGAGTGAACTGGAAAAACAATATTCTCCTTTTTTTGGTTTTGTTTTTTTGTACAATAACTTGTCAGAAGTAAACTTTTGATATTCCTTCCAGCTTCTTGCTTTTCAGCCTGTTTCTCATCTGTTACTAGACTGGTTCTTGCAGCTATTAGAAGTCGGTCAGGCAACACGACCAGGAAGAGGTGAAAAAAATGCCAGCTCTGGTGAACAACACCCTCACACCAGACTGTCACATGACGAGAGACTGATTGAAGTAGGAATCATCCTTAAGACTTGAGGTTAAAATGTGTGGATTGTATGCTTTAAAACCTAGTTGTTATACTGGAATTGTAGACTTTTGCATGTGGTGTTATTATTATTATAACAATTTCCAAAAGAAAAAAATTGTCTAATTGTCTAATTTGTGTACTCGGCTACAAGTAGAAGTATTGGACAAGCAAGTCTGATGGACAGTCAAACTAGCCCTTTAACTGTTGAAAAGCTTTGTCGAAATGTTAATGGGGTGTGCAGACCAATCATTATTCATTTCAAATGCACACAAAGGCCACGACCAGCTCAGAGACATTCAGTGTTTCGCATGCAGTGTGAGTTCTAGACCTTCAACGATTCTGTTGAGGATTATTTTTTTACAGATTAGCCTGTCAAAAGGCTGTGGATACAGATTTATAGTAGAGTAAATTATGACGTCTGTTTAGTTGCTTTAATTCTATTCTAGTTCAGTCGTGAAGTTTGCATGCGTTTCCAATCATTTTTGAAAGTTCCTTAATTTAACATATGCAAGGATGGTTCTTAACCCCTATGCATAGAGCATGTCATTTTCAGTTCATTATAGCAAACCTAACCGAACCTGGCCCCTGAACTCCAAATTAGTAAAAACCAAAAAAGATACTATAAACAAACAGTGTCAACATCCCGGTCTGCAGGCTGCGCACGGGATGCCACCTTCGCAGTGGAGTCGACTCTTTTGTCTTAATAAGAAGCGAGTGCTGTGCCACTGCCTCGGAAAGGAAAATCATTTTATGTTGCAACAAACCTGGAAACTGACTATAAAGCAGTAACGCAGGCATATCTCTCTCGTGAATAATTTTAAAGAAAGAAAAAAAAAAACAACAACTTAAAAATAACTTGAGGATCTGTTTAACTTTTCATGCCGGGTTGATTTGGAGAAAAAGCTCAGTTTGGAATTCTTGTGTGTTTGGTGCACTTTGGAATGATTCCTGTCAGATTGATTTTTGAATCAATTTAGCTTCAATTCATTATTTTTGCTTTTTGTCCTGCTTTTTAATTCTTTAACGAATTGGATATAGCAAAGAAAGAATACTGAACACATGTAATTCTACTTTTATTCACTGTCAAAATGAAGTTTGTTGTTCATTTTGATTGTCCTTTCGCTATAACGAACAAAAAGCTTGTCCCCCAACAGGTTAGATATAGTGAGGGTGTACTGTATTATGACTAGGCTACCACGCCTTCCATTAAATTAATTTGGGTCAACAGTGGTTAAAAGATGGAAGTGCAAATTTGTCACTGCATGTAATTAATCGGATTGTGAACCAATGGCTCAGAGTACATCAACATCTACAGCAATGTGTTATTCAAAGACTCATCCATTATTAAACAAAGCATCAGCTGAAGAAGGGCATCAGCGAACCGAGCAAGGTCCACGGAAGATTGCTTTTAGAACAAAAATAATGTACTTGACACACTGGCAGGAAATTGTTCTGTAAAATTCATGTGCTCCATTATATTGAAAGATCTGGTACCGTGTCGGCTTTAAGAGATATTTGGAAATGTGTCTAAACTGTTTTGCTTCCTGTGAAACAGCAGAGTATCATTTATAACCTTCTACTGCTGCAAGTAATAGCAGGCGCCAGTACAATTTAAGGGGCGAAGTGAAGCTTGTGCCCCCAATCCTAAAACTCCCTTTAAGAAAAGTAAACGAACATGAAGGATGTGCTCTAAGATTCGACCAGTCCCAAACATTCCTCATGTTCTCATGACTGTTAGGGAGCTCTGCTCTCTGACCTGCATATCCAGGCTAAACTATGTGCAAATGAACAGACCCCAATGCATTGAAGTGTACACTGTGGGGCACTGTGTCTTTAAAAAGCTCTATACTATACTTCTAAAAGTATGAGCCAAGGTTGTTCTGGCACATGAACGGTGAGTGAAGGACTATTGGAAGCAGCCTTTCCTGGCTTTGGTCTCCCAGGCTTTTAAGCAAATGATCTTGAAGGCTTTTAATATAACTGTGTGTTTGAAACCCAGCATTGCCGCATTCGGAGATCAATAGCCAGGGCTGAACTTTACAAGGTGTAAGCCTCGTTCATTACAAATACATTGTTCTGTATAAACCATCAAACAGCCAAGTAGGTGCTTTGAAGGGCCTGTCTGGCAGCCTGCCACGCTGGTCTCCTGGTCCGACAGACCTGCGGAAATGTGTTTTGTTGTAGTTTTTGGCGTGAGGTAGTTCCTATTATAGCTGCCTTGTTATAAAAACGCAGACTTTCATAAACGTCTGCTGTCACTGTCAGCCTTTTGTGGATTTGTATTTGTCCCTCCTGTGGTTTGCAGATTTGCATGCCAGCACCAGAAATCTGTGAGGAGGGTCTTTATATAACTTCAGCGGCCATGGGCCATCCTTTTCTATAGCGTTTAAAATGGCTTTCAACCTTTGTTTGAAATGGTTAAATGAAATGCTTGAGTCAGAATTTGAGCCAAAGGGATTGAATTGGTTTGATGCCAATGTTAGTGATTGAAAAACATTTAACTCTGTGCATGCAGTGCTGCCTTGAGATATTATTGTTTCAGTTAGCCAGTTTATATCTAGACACATGCAGTGTAAGTTCAGTGAAACCTGAATTAACTGGTCACCAAAGGGACTGGATATGTGTGGCGGTTGTTTAATGAAGGTTTATCTGTCATTTCCCTGGGGTTTATTGGCTGGTAAGAGGGGCTTTTCTGTATTGTAATGGGATTTTTTATAATATTTTTTTAGATAAAAGTGGGCTCACGCTATCATTGCTCATATCAGCATGAAACCTAAACAGACGTGTGTTTGTCATGAGGTACAACATCTGCTGAACGAATCAATGGTAACTACATTTATTACCTGTTTTACCAATGTCAACAACTTGTTTTGGATAATCCCCACACTGACAAAGGCATTGGAAGCTATTAAGCAAAGCATTTATATAAGGGGTTGATCAATGTGTAACCCACTGGGCAATCACTCTGGGTTCCATCGTCAACCTATCCATGGTTATACTGGACAGTTTCCAAGGCAATATTCCTGTTTCTGTAAAAATGGTCCAAAAAAAAGTCTATTTTTGCATAAGCAGGTAGATAATACAGTATTGAATTTTCATTTCCTCTTGCTGTGGTGACGAATGGCTTAACTGGAATGAACAAATTTAAACATGTCTAAAACCTCAAGAAGGAAACATTAACTTGCAGGCTGGTTCCTGCATGTGGATTAAAAGCGAGTGGAGGGTTACCTTAGAAAATGCAGAGTTTAAAACCCTCCACACACCTTAATGTGATTAAAAACTGTCTTCTCTGCCAAAAGTCATAAGCTAGTATAAGTTTAATGGAATCGTAGGGGGGGGGGGTATTCACCTAGCTGACTGTGCCACATCAATTTATATCAAAGCTGAATTTCCACAGCTTTTATAAGCATACATATTTCAAAAGCCTGCTTGCTGTAGGAAAGGAAAAACACAGAACAGAGCCCTAGAGTACGGGGACAGTAACAGTTCAGAGGGGGCTGTATTGGTGGCGCTAGCATATGAATTTTACGCTTGAAAGAGAAAACACAGTGTGTATGTAGATGATGACAAATACTGTACAGAGAGCCTGTCTATCAGCTGCTCTGCCTCTCCTCCTACATGCAAAGTCTGCGGCTCTGCCTGCTTACCGTGGCCAGTGCAGCAGCAGCAGCAGGAAGGCTCTGTGTGGCCTGCAAGGCACTCCCCTTTTCAGTACAGCACTAGCTGGCTAATTAACTACACAAGGCTGTTTGCAGAGTATAGTATTGTCATCAGGCAGGAGGAGTGTCCACAGCAGAAGTAACAGGCTGTCCGCAGTGCCAGAGCAGGAAAGAATGCGTGTCCTTTTACTAAACCAGTAACTCTAGCCTACACATTGTGGATTATTTGATTAGATTTTCTAACTACTTGAGTAACTTACTTACCTGCTGCCCAGTAGTATAACCAATGGATTAACCTATTAACCAGATCCAAGGTACAGCAACAGCAATGGGAAACCAAGCAGGAAGATTGGAGGAGCTGGAACAAGGTCTGGGATTTCTTTTATAGGCTTTTGATTTGTAGAGATGCTTGTTGTAATGCGGTTTCGTTTGCTTTCAGCGAGACCTTTGTGTGTGTTTATGAATGTTATGTAAAATGGCCATAAATAATTTTATACTGACACCTTTTTGTTTGATGATTTAAAACAAATAAAAAATAGTGTATGAATTTGCCTGTAGCTGCTTGATAGAGCTTGTAAGGCAATTGATTGTCAAGGTTCTGCAATTTAGTGTCTGGACTTGATTCTGTGTGGGTGGGGGGGGGGGGGGGGGTCATGAGATGCTGCACTGGATTGATGATATCTCTGATCGCTTTAATGCCTGTCGATGTGTTTCTGAAATGTTTTCCCTTTTGAACTTTTTTTTGCTGAGGCACCTTCCATTTCTAAGCAAGTCAAATTAATCTGTCACATCTGCACCTCACTGGCTGGTTAATTCCAGCAGCTTTTAAATGCCAGTGGTGGTTCTCTGTCTGTCCTAACGCTCTCTTTTAATTTATGTAAAGTGAAGATCTGATGAATTGTGTGAATATGTGCTTCTAATACTCGGAGCTCCTCAGTATGTAAATCACTAGTCATTTTAATCGGGAAGTGATAGTTCTGTGGCAAGTTAGTTAAAGAAGTGTTAGGCAGTTTACAGGCAGTGAGTATTATCAGCTCTGTGATAATAAACCCTGTCATTTAGGCAAGCTGTGCGCCGAGTGAACTTATAGAGGCTAAATGAATACAAATCATTCCAGTCTGACAGCTGTATAGGATTATGTATGACATTCATATGGTTTCAGCCCCTTTACGTTGGCGTTAAGACACTCCCAAGCTGAAGGGACGTGACAGACAGACAGACAGACAGTCCTGTTCTATCAGAACAGTGGCTCCACCTCCCGTAGGAGATTAAAGGGGTATTTCTATATCATCTCTTTTCTCACCTGTTTATCTCCTATGTGTGAATGATTCTCTGTTGGTGTTTCTGCTTTGAGAATTATCTGCCTTGGTTACTATCTATTCCTATCTATATGCTTCTGAAAAGACTCCCCAAGGCTGTTTGTGGGGAAGCATATCAGTGTTGCACAGGCTTCAATGGCTAATGCTTCACAAATTGGCTTCCCCTACCTCATTTTTTCTGCAACCATATTGGCTGTTATTCCTTGCGTGGTCTGAAAGTTTTGCTCGGTGGAGATTCACGTTGCAGTACATATGTGTGACATCAGACAATTCTTTCTTCTGTACCAGCATGCACAGAAAAGTGAACGTGTTAATGATGAGAAACTTTTTATCATAGCTCAATGCCACAGAAACTAACATTGGGACAAATATTCATATTACTATTTGTTTTTAACTGGAGGGATAATAAGTGGTGCTTATACAGTTAAGCAATCTTTGATTTTACTTAAAATCTACAGGCTGCTGTAGCCCTAAAGGATTTACCAGATACCAGATGTGTACCAGATGTTTTATAAGATTGTTTGTTAGTCTACCCATTTATTGTAATTTAAATAGGGAACATGCTATAGAAATGATATAGGCTGTACACTTTTTGGTTTTGAAGGTGTTCCATATTGAATAATGTATTCACTTTTAAACATGCAGGTGGATTCAGCTCATACAACATTCACAGATTTACACTGTAAGTTGATTGATACAAGATTTGGCTTTGTAACAAGAGTGGTGAGAAAGCAAATGATAAGCTTAATTACAGGATTTAGCAGCAGATGCACCCACGTATCAAACCAGTTGTGAAAATAAAGAAACTTCAAGAGCACACACAAATACACAGCATGGTGTTTTGTCATTCTGTTGCAGAAGTACTACTGCACATCATACATTTCACACGGGTGATTTTGTTAGATATCTGTGCTTCTCGTCGGAATTGTTCTAAATGCATGCATTATTGTAAATGTTAATTGATTGTTCCTAAGCAGTTACATTCATTTGTGGTTAGTCAGCTTTTATTAGCAAGAAGATGTATTGATTTCATCTATGAAGAGATAACCATTGCATTGGAACTGTATTAACAGCTGAAGATCTTGGGCGGAGGTCCAGGGCAGGCTTTAGGAAAAAGCCTTGTGTAAGTAAAGGAGTGGAGGGAGGCTGATCTTTTAGCAGAGGAAGGGATTGTGTATCACAAAGTAAATGTGATACTTCCTGGGCAATAAGGCTGTAATCGCTGCATATGTTTATAGGGAATGCTGTGTGTTCTAACTGGCTAAACTATACCTAATTCTATTGGAAACACCTAGAAGAGAAGCAGCATGCTAATTATCCACATATGCAGTAATTGTGTCCTGCCTGGCTTGTCATTTTCTAACAGCAAGGGTTTGTCTGCCTCTAAAACATGCTGTAACGTGTAATAAGCTGCATAACCACTGTCATTTTCACTAAATCAAAGCATCGCCTGATTGTCAAATTATATACAAGCTACACACCCTGCTGCCCTTTTTAAATTGTTATTGTTCTGCTAGCACACATTCTTGAATCCATATGTAAAGTGTGCATGGGCATCTGTGCATGTCATAAGTACTTGTTAACTGTGTTGTTTTTGTTTTATGACTACATCCACAAACTATTAATCTTTAGCTTTATTTATGCTTTGTCATAACCAATACACGCAGAATTCAGAAGGCTTCGTACAGTTGGTGTCCCCAAGCAGCTGTGTGCTTAGTCATGTGCATTCTTTAATACTCTGCACCTCATTTGTCTCCGTTCATCATTTTAGGTTTACAGACATTTGGTATTTTTTGTGTTTCACATTTAACACATTGCATTGGCCGTGGATGTGACAGATACCATGATTTTCATAAAATCTCATTTCTTCTTTTATTTATTAATTTATTTGTATTGACGTTAGCAACATTATTACTGCTCCCCTTAATCTTTCCAAAGATGTTTTTATACCATGAAGCCTCTTTTAATTCTGACAGGAACATTGATTTATGTACAGAAAAAAATCCAAAAATATCTAGCTTTGTTAGCGAAACACAATTCCTGTTTATTTAACATATCCCCTTGCGACTGTCTGTTAAGCTAATGACGAAGAATCGTGTTTTTTTTTTTTTTTTTTTTTTAACAGGGAAAGAAATTGCTGCAGTATGTATGCAAATAAATGGCACCACATTGATCCAGGGCTCAAGATGTGTTCTTTCTGTTGTGCTTTCTTGGAAAGCTGAGGTCATTTTCCTGCCAAACCTAACATTGAAGTTCATGCTCTGTTTTTGCTTTATTAGCTCTCCTTCTTTTGAGCATATGTGGCTTGAGATTTATCATCCAAGAACCCATTAAGAAATTAGAATGAAACACAGGCGTTGGTTACACTGTGGATTGTGTATTAAACTTTTACTGTTGTAGGGCAATGAGGTGTATGGGTTTGCAAAGCTCCTAGGGTTGGGTTGCATTACCAGTACAGAGCATGAAATAACTAGTTAAGCAATCGCTATCTCTTATTCATCTGTTCCCTTAGCAGTTTCACAATCCCACTTCCTTTTGATTGATTACCTGAAATACTTTGACCAGTGTTTACATGCCAGTTCAGAACAGCTCTCAACACGGCACAGTAGTTCTGGATTTGCCCCACCTTAGTAAAGCCCAGTTTTTCAGATTCCTGTTTTTGAGCTGAGCACGGCAGTTGTCCAGTGAGATGTAAGAAGCAGAATTAGAGCGGAACAAGAGCTAAAAAAGGACAGCCGTTACATTTGCACGCTGCGGCTTTTTGCATACCTGGCATGCTTTTAACATCAGTAATGCCCGAAAAACTGCCAACATTTTTTGGAGGATGCTAACTGTTTGTGGCAGCTGATTAAAAATTCAAGCAGAGCTGTAGAGGTATACTATACTGCAAATGATCACATTAGTGATGTCTACTGAATGACAAAGCATATAAAAAAAACACACTGGCGTAGTGAATTCTGTTTGAGCAGGTACTCATCTCCAAGATTGAGGTCCTTAAAATAAATTAATTGAAGTATTTATAGTTATACATTATGTATGGTACTCTTGTATGTATGTATGGAACTTTTTTTTTTTGTTAAGTAAGACCATGGGTTATGATACGATGGAGAAACTGTAAGGAAATATAGCGTGAATTCAAGCCATGAGGTGTCTGCTTTCAACACTAAAGTTGAATGATTGTGAAAATACTGAGAAGAATCCACAGCATCAGTATTCCACAATGGAGCACATAACCGAGCATAAATGTTGCAAGCTGATTTATATTTAATAACTGAGTTGGCATCTCTCTTCCTCCGTGTTGGCTGACAAGTCTTGGCAAACAGAGTGCTTTGGGGAGGTGAACATTTTGGCACCGTGCTGACAAACACATTTATTACAGTCCGCAAAGAGGCACAGGCCTCGGAGTATAGAAACGAAACGACGAAAGAGATCAATAATATATAATATGAAAAAAACGGGAAGCACTATTCAAGTCGTCGTCTTCTTTATGATTTGCTTTGCATGCGAGTAGAGGGATCCTGGGGTGGGGGGGCGGTGGGGGATTGGTCTAGGATCATTCGGATGCCATTCATTTTAGCTGCATTTTGCTATGCAAGTTGAATTGCTAGCTGAAATGACTGCTGATAAGGCAATATGCTTTGTACTACACAGTATGAAGCGCATCAGGAGGAGTGAGATTTCAATGGTTCACGGCAAACAGGAACAGCTCGGTAGATCTTGTAGACTTGCTTTACCTCATTTACCTGGCAATGCACAAGTCTGATTGGTTACTGGAGGTTTCATTCCTCGTCCAAATATTGCTTTGCTCGTGTGCTCAACCTGAAGGAGCGCTAGTCTTTCATCAAGATTAGCAGCAGAATCACCACACCAATTATTTTCTTCTGTTGAAGATCTTTTGGGTCTTGTTTTTAATTCTGATTTCAGGATGTAGTTATATAGTTTTATATAAAACCTTTTTTTTTCTTCTAATTGCTGCAGAGCGTTGGAGTGAAATTGAGCCCTGTACAGGGCAGGAAGCTTTAGCATTGTCTTTTGAAATATCCTCGTATTTAAAAATTGACGTAAAAAATACAAGCAAAGATAATTTGACTGAAGGATGGGGGGGTGGGTGGTGGGGGTGCAGTGATATTGCTGTATTTTTCCTAATGGACTGACAGACGATTTAAAAACATTTATTCAAAGTGCTACCCACCTGAGGCTGAAGATCAAAAGGACATTCACAAGAAATCTTGTATTTTTGATTACTGTGCATATGAATGAGCCATTTTTATTTGTATTTTATATTGTGTAGGACATCTACAGTGCAGCCAAGCAAATCCACATCATCAGATTTTTAATTTGTTTTATTCCCTCACCATTCTGTGTTCAGCCATGTCGAGTAATACTTGTTTCAGTTACTCAAATATTGCCTTTTCTTTTTTGATATAGTCTGAGTGAAAAGACATATTTAACTCTTGCTAGATCAGTCAAAGTTTAGTATGTATTTAATATCGATCTAGCCTACTGTTGTACATACAGTACACACTACACTCATGCAGTTTCTCGAAGCAAAATGAAAGCCGCAGTTCAAAAGGTACAATAGGCAAATGACCCAGGTTGTCTTTAATCATAAGTACTGTATGAAACTCTCAATGGTGGAATATGTAGTAAATCTATAATTCTTCAACAAAGTTTTAACACAATGACATTGAGAGACTTTTTGTCAAAGAATTTCCTTTAGTTTAACTACATGTGTCTACTGAAAATCAAGTGCTGGTAAAAAGGAGGGTGGAACATGGATACAGATGTCGGATGGATTTTTAAATCTGGTGTTTAATATAGTTACTGTTTGATTGAGACCAGATCGCGTGTTGGGACAATAATTGGACCGATCTTGGCCTGCTAATGTTTTGTTGTTGTGGATTCCAATGAGGTGAACTTGACTTCTCTTGTGGTGTGGCTCACACTGGGGTATGAAGGCGTGATGGAACCGATATAAACGGTTTATCTCTCTGCTCTATCTGAGGTCTTGAGGCTTCATTTACATGATATTGGAGACTGCATACCAGCTAAATGATCTGTTGCTTTAAAAGCCCACTAAATCAGATATACGAAATAGAAACTTCTGTTGTAAGGATCAGTGGGCTGCTGATGGATTGGCAATAAACAATGCATTGCTAGTTAATTGGCTAATTCTGAATGTGACAGATCACCTTGGCCTATCGGGTTCCTTCAGAATATTTATTTGATTAGAAGTACAAAAGGAAACTTATGAAATTGACTAGCGTTTCATCATCTTTTTGATGAAAGACTTCCTCCAGTCCAAGTTTGTTAAAGAATAGACCAATTTGAGGGGTCCCCGAGTGGCTCATCCAGTTACAGCGATGGCGCTGGGAGCGCAGGATGAGTCACACCGCCTGGACGGCGCTAGTTCGTGTCCGGGCTGTGCAAAGAACCCGAACTTTGCTGGGTACTCCGAAGGAGGCATCGCATTGGCTCTGACGCTCCCAGTGGTGAAACATGGGAAACCGGCAGGGACCGTGGATAAACGCAGGCTGATCGCTGTTCTCCGGGATTGGTGGCCCTGGCAACCTCTGCTCTGGATTGCTCGGCGTAAAAGCGATTCTGGTTTCAGGCTTGTGAGGTCGGAGGACACTCGCACGCCCTCAGAGCTGTGTGGGGACACGCTGTGGTGAGGAGAAAAAAACGTAATTTGGGCATTTCAAATTGAGGGAAACATAAATAAAAATAGTGATTGGTCACTAATAGACTCATTTACTGTAACACCAGACTAGCCAGTACAACACAAGCCTGACATGCAGACTGGCATTTATACCCTCTGCTACAGACAGTACCAAAGGTACACCTATAAATAGACAACTTTTATTATCAGGCTTAACATTGTGAACCATCTTTAAATCTCCTCAGTACCCTGGGACACATGGCTAATATTCTACAATAGCACATCTAGCTGGCTTCCTAATTGAATCCCCATTGTGACCTATTGGTTGAGTGACATCACAATGGAGGGCTTGTCCGGTCCACTTGTGCTATCTGTCCACATATGAGGGCTTGTGTTTTATCCTGGCGGTGGGGGCCGACACAGGAAAGCACGCAGAAGAGTATCCTGCTCCAAGACGCATGGCATTGGAAAATATGACTCTATTTGGCACTGCGTCCCAGCACGGCACTCCATCTTGGTAATGGAGTAGGGAATTATTTATAGAGTACAATTATAGAATTATAGAGTGTGGTAAAGAACAAATAAATCTGCTGTTTCATGAGTACATAGCCGATATACTGCTGTGGACTCCTTGACAAAATAAATGGGAACAGGTTGTGTAATTTGCCTTATGCATACCCATATACAAGTAGGTGACTTTTACCTGTTTGTAAGGGTCATATTATATTCAAAATGGTTTACTGTATATGTCATACTATCTGTCATATACTGTTGAGGCTCATATGCCTGTTTTCATATAGGAATTAGCCATACAAAGAAAATACATCAGTAGAGAGAGAGGAACTAGTGCTAGGCTGACTATTTACAATAGCTCTAAATCCTGAAGTTTGCTTCAGTATAAAACATTGCACCGCTAAAAAACAATGCACCTCCCAGCCTATAATATATAGCAGTAAATGGACAACACAGTATAATAAATCATGCAAGTCATCCAAAAATATGTATTTTTATATTATATATATATATATATATATATATATATTATATATAAAATCTCACATACAAATCATATTCCCCAGAACCGTCCTATCAGATCTAATCCTAGAACTTGTAAGCCACATATTTTGAAGGGCTGGATTACTAAAAATTAAAGCAGAAGGTCGGAAGAGGAGACTGTCATGACAGGAACATTTTGATCCTCGCTGTACGTTTCAAGGACGAATCCGTTTCAATACCTGTTAACATGACCATTAAATTAGGACAGACAGCACTACAATCGCTTGGTTAAGCTACAAATAGCAGCTAAAAATAGGAGTGCCTGTTTATCAAACCCAGGCAAGTCAAAGGAGATAAGTAAAGAAGCAGGACGTTGAAATGGATCCTGCTTAAAAACTGACAGCTCATTTATCTTTCACCCCTCATTGAGTTGAGCAAGAATTATTAACTAGCCTGTCTGATAATATGTTTGAAAATTACTCAATTCAATGTACTGTCTGTCTTAAGTAAGTTTCATCTTTTTAAAATTGTATGTAATTGCCCCCTACAATAGCCCTAAGATCAAATGTTATTTTTTGACCTAAAGGCACATAAAAAGTTCACTTAGGCATTCGATGTCTTCTAGATGAACATGGCCACACTCTCTCTTCAAGAGGAGCTCCTCGATTCTTGTTCTGATTCCATCCGTCTCATTCCATCCCAGCACCTCTTCTAGTTCCACATTCTAGTTTCACCAGCCGTACCATGTCATTATCTTTAAAGCAAATGACTTTAGAAATCATTTAAAGAAGAATCGGTCTACCGAGTATGTATAGCAAATGCCAAAGCTAGTCCGTTCTCCTTGATCCATATCCTAAAACCAGCACTCGGTCAGCCTCAACAGTTCCTCTGCTATTTTTTAAAAAATCTTCTATACAAATACTACATGTTCTTTTGTTGCACTGTCCCTGTTCATGTCATCTTCCCTGTGACAGGGTATGCGCTGCCAAGGAGATACGGAGACCATAAACCTCTGTAGTTAAGCGCTTTATTTACAAACGTTTACAAATACAAAACAACTAGCGGAGAACACTGACCGCCTCACCATTCCATCGCCAACACAATTCTAACTAACACCCGTGATCACCCTGTTTATACACCTGTGGTTGGAGCCTTAATGAATCATTCAGTCATTCAATTGACGGTTCTAGCCACAATCCAACATGTGTTTGCAGGGAGGAATTTAACTCCCTCCCTGCCACCCAATACTCCCCACACAACACAAACCCGTGCACTGGCAGCGCTTTCACCCTGCTGGGCTGCCACAGTCCCCCATGACATTTGACCTAATGTATCGCAGTGGTGTTTACACACATTCTTCTCATGATCCCCACGCTAATGTTGCAAAACAATGACATCAGTGGTCAGTAAAGTCAGTCCCAGTTTATGAATGGACAGTCCTTTTGCCATGGGAACATACAAACATTTTAATATACTTAGTATTGTATTGGTGTTAAATTGCTCCTTACTCTCAGGCTGTCAACCCTTTTGATCACCGTGATCTAAAACTATAGAGGTGTTGTTAGGTGACTTAATCAACACCACAGTGTACATTGATTCAATCGATTTTTCATCAGTTGTGTTGAAGCCATTTCACAAGACCATTAAAGGAAAGGTCTATAAGTCTAGAACCATCCTTTTATTAAAGGGATTCCTTTATTAAGTTAAGTCCTTTTGCTGGGTCAAGCCTTGCTTAGTGATTGGCCCTGTCCTCTGAACATTCTGACCAATCAAAAGAGTTCTACATAGATGTGCCTCTGTCGTTGCTGAAAAGTGACAGTTACCATCTATACCCTTCATTGTTTTCAAAATGTAGCGCTTGCTGTGTAGGAAGATTTTACAATGGAATATAAAGAAAGTATCATTCGAGTGTCTTTCGAAAATCCTTAAACACTAGCAGGTAGCTTGTGTAGCGCTAATCAAAAGCAGCAGCTGGGTTCTGAGCTAAGAGTTGGCATGCTGTAGAGTCTAGACACATCTGCAACAACCAGACCAGAATGCAGATCCCCTGGGTTACAAACCTGGTCTGCGCAGTGTTAAACAAGAGTGTCCCTTTATCTATCCATGCGAGTGACTTCATTCCTTCACCAGTGTGTAACTGCTAAGTTAGGTACTTGTCCAGCCACAGAAAGCCCTGCTTCGGCCACCTTAAATGGCTAAATACAGACCAGTGAATTCCTAACCTCATTGTAAGAGACAGACGCAGTGAGTCATTGTTTTTGTTTAAATGTAATATGTTTAAGAGTGATGTAGTGGCACCAAAAAAAAAAAAAAAGCATTGTTCCAAAGCTTTGGTGTTCAGAATATGTCTTTTTATTTTATTAGCTGGAAATAAATACATCAGAGTAACGTTCAAGGCAGTGTAAGGGATTGTCTCCGGGTCTTGATCCAGGAATTGGTCACTCTAATGGCAACCAGTTATTTCAATAAAATCTCGATCCAAATGTTCAAAGAGCATTACATATTGTGTTTCCTCTGGGAGTCTATTAGTTTGAAAATGCAAAAAGTGCCCTTGTTTCCTTCGAGATGGTTATTCTAACATACATGGGGGCTCATGTTTCTTTAAGAGCTGCAGTAGTGATGCAAAGTCCATGATGCTAAGTAAAGCATTCTGAATATTAGCTGTAGAACACTGCCATTGCCTCTTGTAGGTGTTTTAATTCTAGAATTTGAATGAAGGTTATTGTATGTACATACATACATACATACATACATACATACATACATACATACATACTATTCAGAAGCAATGTCCTGGGACATTTTGTGTTCTTCCTGAAATCAGTCGCATCGTGATCCTCGCAGATAAGGGATCATTAGCCACTAGATCAGCTTCAGACCATTTCAGTCAGAACTACAAAGAATGCCACACATTCCAAGACAGCTCATGGTAATCTATGTCAAAACCTACTGGTATTTCATACAAAATATTTAACTTGCACATGAGTTCCAACCACTTATCGACCGGAGGTAATAAACGCTTTAACTTCAGATCTGTGAGCTCAGCTTTGATGAAGTTATTCCCTGCGCTGTGGGTCTCGGTGATCTGTTTTTTTACAGACACCTGAGAGTTAATCAACCCTGATCGTAAGTAATTCAGAGGTCCTGAATGGGAGTGACATTCCTGCAAGAGCTGACTGGTCTCCTGGTAACATCATCCCGTGCCCGGAACTTCAATGGAGCTGCCTGGAGTCTTGAGTTCTTAAAGCTGCCTTGCACCTCAAACTGGACCTACTGCAGATCTTTCAGAAGCATTTTTTTAAGTAGTTTCAGCTACATGAATAGTGATTCATTGTATAGAGATTTTCTTGTTGCCTTTTAAATGTAACTACCATTTCATTGTTGATGCAATGTAAGGACAATGTAATTTATAATTACAAATAGTTCATAGGGATCCATGAACTGCAGGCAGTTTGATCAGTTCAGTTCACTGATGCTGAAAAAAGCATGTGTACTCCCTGAGTACTTTTATTAGTTTCATGGGCCTTCGGAAAGTTTTCCAATGATCTAAAAAAATGAATGACATGGATTGCAGGGATAGGGACACCACAGGAGACAGCATTGACAAATTAAATACTCAGGATTGCTTAAAAAAATAAAAAAGAAGTAATTCTTCATTTAAATTGCATCACCATGAAAATAAATTAGCATTTTTAATTCTTCTTGGTCTGTGCAATAGACCATACCTTAAAACTGATTAAAATTAAATTGAAATATGAATGATTATAGTTGAGATCTGCTCAGGTTAGTAATTTTGTTTCCATCCATAACTTCAGACATGCCATCATTAATTATGACAAAGCACTGTTAAAAGATATTAGCCAAAATGTTGGTCTTCTTGGCGATGTTGGCAATCATTTGTAATGTGGAATCATTTAAAATATTGTTGTTTGATAGTTCTATAAATCATGGAAGTGTACAACAGAGTAAGATTAATTCAATTATTTTGGGAGCTACAACAGTTACATAATGTGTTTTTAATTTTTCTTTTTTTATTTAATAATTGCCAATTGGTTTTACCCTAATTTTCACCCAATTTGAAATGTCCAATTGTATTTTTAGGCTCATCTCACTGCTACCAGCCATGCACTGACTCGGGAGTGACGAAGACGAACGCACACTGTCCTCCGAAGCGTGTACCGTCACTCTGTGAGCACACCATGCAGTCAACCCAGAGCTACAGTGTCAGAGGACAATGGAGCTCTGGCAGCTTAGAGGCAAGCCCGCAGGTACCCGGCCAGTATACAGGGGTGGCTGGTGCGGAGTGAGCTGAGGACAACCTGGCCAACCTAAGCCCCCCTGGGCAACACTCGGCCAATTGTGCACTGCCCCCCCCGGGAGCTCCTGTCCACTGTCGGCAGTGGAATAGCCTGGGCTCGAACCGGCGCCCTCTAGGCTGTAGGGCACATTTTGCACTCCACTCGGAACAGCTTTACTGGATGCGCCACTCGGGTGCCGCTCATAATGTGTTTTAGTAGCTTTCGTATAACAAACCCAGTAAATAATGATGTAAAAGGAAGGATATAATATGTGTAAGGCCAGCTCAAGGCAGCACATGGTGTTCTGAGAATTCTCTCCAAATGAATTGCTGATAAGCAAGTCATTTAAAAGCTGATTTATTAGAATTTAAATTGCCGGTCTGGGGACTGGTGCTTTGGAATTAATTACTGTAGCTAAAAGGTCAGAGAACTTCAGTAAACACCAGCCTTTACTTCTCTTCAGAACATGTTGCTCTCCTGTCAAACTGTGGTAGCTGTTTATCTGTTTACAGTGAAGGGACACAGGCATGCGATGAATCCTGTTGAAACAGGAGATAAATGAATAAATACGCAAAAGTTATACTCGTCATGGAAGAATTCTGCACCAGCAACACTTTCAGCTAATTTCCACTCTCCCCAGCACTTACACTGGGGTGTGTGGACAATAGCACATTGTTATACTAGTTTTTCCATTCTAAAATTAGCAAATCAGATCCTGCCAGTACAAAGATGATATTTAAGCTAAAAATAGAATCTGTTTTGTACTGTGCTCTTTAACAGTTTTTAGCTTTTATGCGCTCAGCTTTATCAGGAAACGGCTATTCTTGACCCTCCCATTTTGTTTATAGTCCACAAATGTAATTTCAGCTGAAGGTTACCCAAAAGCCTTCCAGTGCCTTGAAAACTGATACAAAAAGACCTGTTCATCACCCTGTACAATAAGCGACAGTCGCTGCAAAGTGTTGTGTCAACAGGGAGATGTTTTGAGTGCTGCCCTGGGAGTAGCGATTCATGAGTGATTTCCATTTTGAACTTGACAGCTGTGTGTGACAAGCAGCAGAGGCCTGGCACTGGGGGTCAGGAACAGCGAGCCTGGATACCCGCTATCTCCCCTCACAGACAGTTCTGCTTATTTTTTGTACTGCAGTGGAATTGTGTTTTAAAAGCACACTGTGCTGCCTTTGTTTGTGACGAATGGCTCTTTGTGCTGGATGGTTATGTGTAGCTAGGCATTGTCATTGTGGTAATAAGCCTGTGTGTGTGTCTGTGTGTGTGGTATGTGCTGATTACTGTGTGTCACAATGAAGAATGAACCTTTGACGGGCCACTGTTTATGTGGGACTTTTCTAAGTGTACTGAATTCCGAAAGTACTGGCACACAAACATGATGGTGCCCACTCAAATGCCAGGCAAATGTCAGTTCCCATCTCTCTGTGGTGTTTCGGGTGTAGCAAAGGGATGCAATGCCATATTTTAATATAATAAGTAAATATTCAAGAATAAGAGGCACGTTTCTTCCCCAGCTCTAAAGAAAAAAAAAAAAACACCCTTCTTAAAATTGGAAGAATATGCATGTTTGGTTTTTTTTGCAGACCAGTAAAGAAATGGTCTAATTCTACTACCTTTACTACTCCAGGCTTTGCAGAGAAACCTGAGTTAACCGGTTACACAGGGGGGCTGAAAAGTCATTTGTGGATACTTATTCATTCAAGGTTACTTGTTCATTCACCTTTTTACTGAAAAAAAGAAATCTGTTCTGTGAAATACAGACTGTCAAGAGCAGGTGACCACTTACTGTAGTCAAGCTCATTTTTAAATGATCTATTAGCATTGGTTTAGCAGTACACCAGTCAGAAATACCAACGTAGAAGTCCTTGAACCATCAATAAGACAAGGTACAGTTTATTTTGCTACTTCTGAGATGGTGCATAAAGAAATCATGCATCAGTTTAGCAGCACGTTCTGGTAAGGGAACAACTGTTGTCATTCAGTGATATGAAAGTACAATCTTATTTGTTCTAATGATAGCTTAATCTAATTTTGGTTTATAAAAAGCATCTTTGTTCTACTGGCAAGCAAATATCGGTATAATACTGGAAACAGTGCAATGGATGTAGAAACAGGAATATAGTTTCTTGACAAGTTAAATTGAGAAAGCCTTTTATTTTTTTCTGCAGTTGCCTGTAATCGGATAGAAAAGGGTCAATTGCAGTATTTTTTTAAAAAAGGGGATGGGATGATTGGGACGACACACATTTAAGATGCTATTAACTTAACGTCTTAATATGAACACCAACGATGACGAAACTTGCTTTAGAATACCGATCGTATCATAATTTTGGGGTGTATGAAAACTAGTCTGGTTAACAAGTGCACAAATAATGTGAAATATTGTACTGTTGTTGCAGTCGTTATACAAAGTTGAATCAATAAATAAAGCCTTAAAAAAATGTTGACGTGGATTATATATTTTCTTTTTCAGGAGTTCCATCTGCAAAGAGGTCCGGGATTCCAGCCCCTAGAGAAATACCGTCCACCATGTCAAGGGACCGAGTTTCACTACGAGATCAGTTACGGGCATCTGGCACTAGGAAAATGCTGCCTAGCGCTAGCACTTCAAGCATTTCATCACTGGCCAAGCACACCCGCACCCCCGTGAAAACGAAAGCGGACAACGAAGTGAACGACAAGACGGTCCTGGAGTGCCAGGTCAAAGAACTCCTCGCCGAAGCCAAAGTCAAGGAATTTGAAATCAGCAAGCTGCGCACTGAGCTGCAGCGCTTCAAAGACAAAGGGACGCCAGATGCAGAGTCCCCTGAGAGCCTAGATCAGGAGATGGAGAATCTGTTGACCCATCCTGCCGAGCTGCAGTCCCTGGTAAAAATGCTGCGCGAGAAAAACCGATCTTTCCAGCATGAGCTTGCAATGCTCAGGGAGGAAAACCAGCTTATAAAAGAAAAACTCTTAATGTTGGAATTGTCACCCCTCTCAAGCAGCGATGGTACTAACAGCCTCCCAGCCTCTTTAGGTAACCCCACCAAGCATCCAGTAAATGGGGTCATTCTGGACAGTGCAAGGCCTCCCGTCAATTGCAATCCTTTAAAGAACTCCACCTCTTCAAGCAGTGATATAACCAAGGGCTCTCCTTCTCCCGATTCATCTGAGTTTGAGAACATAGTCCCATCCAGGACTTACTCAGTTAGCAGCGGTATCGGTAAGGACAAAGGCTCTGGCTGTCAAAATACGCCACACTACGCCAGAGAGCTGTCTATGGAGTGCCTCACAGAGCAGATCCAGAAGATGGAAGAGAGCCACCACAGCACAGCCGAGGAGCTGCAGGCCACCTTACAGGAGCTCTCAGACCAGCAGCAGGTGGTGCAGGAGCTGACTGCCGAGAACGAGCGGCTGGCCACGGAGAAGTCCCTTCTGCAGAGCTCGCTGAGCCAGCAGAGGGAGCGGGTGGAGCACCTGGCCCAGAAGAACGAGGGCCTGATGAGCCGTCTGCAGGAGCAATCCCAGAGTGAGGAGGCCGAAGCCAGAGCTGCGAGGATTAGAGAGCTGGAGCAGAGGTATGCCGAACTGGTGGAGAGCTCCAGGTTCGAAAGAGAGAAGCTGGTTGACATCCAGCAGCAGCTGACAGGCAGCCTGAGATCTTTGGAGAAGGAGCACCAGGAAAGTCAAGGGCTCATCAAGAGCTTGAAGGAGGAGAAGGAGCACCTTCAAAGAAAGCTAGAGGCAGAGCAGGAGGCCAACAATAAGGTTACCAGGATGTTTGAGGACTGCACAGCCAACACAGAGGTGCTGAAGGTGGAAAATGGGAAGCTGAAGGTGCAGCTGGATGTTGAGAAGCAGAAAGTGGTGGAGCTGAAAGCGATGCAGAGTGCGAGTGATAATTCTGAGTTACAGAACCTGCTGAAGGCAGCGCACTCAGAGAAGGAGAGGTTAGACCTAGCTTGCACAGAACTCAAACAGGAGCTGCTGCAGGCCAGCGGGGAAGCTGATCGGGTGCAGGGAATGTTGAACAAGGTTGGCAATCCAGGTTTTTTTTTCTTATAATTTCAATTTCTTTTGAATGCACCTATTGTAAATCTAAATTTAAAATGGGCTACATTTAAGAATCATCAAGGGAATAGATGTGTATAAATCTAAACACACAGTAAAATTATATTAATGCAAGAACTTAATTACAGGCAGGATCAATTACCTTATTGTGTTGAGGGGTTTCCCACTAGTTTTATACTGTAGATGTTTTATACTTTGCCAATGCATTTGAATTTACCTTTTCACACTGCAGACCAGTATCTTAGCGTGGGTAAGGTAATTCCACTATAAGCGACAGACTAGTAATCCTGTCTCGCTGTGGACATGTATAACATTTAAGTACTTATCAGTGTGTGCTGTTGAAACTGTTTTGTTTCCTATAATGTTGATCTTTCTGTGCACTTCTAAAAGAGTTTGCACGAGTGGCATCATTATTTCACTCCACGCAGACTGTCTGAGATCTCTTCGAAAGTTAGAATGGGTATACTGTTGAAGAGCCTGTAGTGTTCTCCAGGTCTCAAGCAAGGATGTTGCACAGAGTAGGAAAAAGGTCATACAGAGACACTTGGACTCATTGTGGGAACATGCCTGCCTGAGGAGCACTGTAACGGGATTCTTAGACTACCAAGTTTCTTCCTATTCAATAGCTTCGTGGGTCAGTTTCACATTCCCCTGGTAGTTGTGGTTAAAAAACAGATGTCTTTTTCCTCTGATTCCAGCATCTGGTAAACACCCCAAACCACATTTGAACAGGAGAGGAAGTGTCTTGTTTAATTTCTGTCATTCATTCATTCATCATTGAGATTGTGCGCGGAATGCAGCTAACAATGCAGAGATCGCCAGGACACTGACTTTTACAAACAGGGCCGTGTGCTTCAGCTGCTCTCTGCACAAAGCAGGAGCTCTCTGATAGGGGTCTAGAATGATCTCTCCTCACCGTGCACCATTTCAGCATTGGCCACTCAGATAGAAACTCATTTCAATGTGAACTCTGATGTTGAACTTTACAATTGCACGCTGCTAAAACGATTAAATTTTTAAGTTTTCTAACTACGTCAGGGTATAAATATCCCACGTTTAAGCTTTTAAGTAATACAGACCACAAATATATTTTTGGAATCTTATGATTAATTGATACTTGACAAGCATTGTAATATCATCATTTAAAATAATCGACAACACAAATCATTCATAAGGCTAACCTTTGAAACGAGCCACCTCGAAGTTTGATCTTGGGAGCTCTCAGAAGCAAGGTTGAGATTTCTTCAGTGCTTGGATAGGGGTCACATACTGCAGTGCATGAGGTGGTGCTGGTGACTGGGTTCAGGGGCACTCTTCCCAAGATCACTTTAATAGTATTATGTGGCATCATGCTGTAGGAGGGGGCATTTCTATGTATTTGTCACTATATGACTGAAAATCCAAGGGTAAAGTTTTGAGAGACCTGCACAAAGTTCCCTAATCCGTGGAAAAAGAGACTGGTCATCCCTATAAACCACATGCTGCATTTCAGCTTATCTGCTCTTCCACTAACTAAATGTAAGTCTCATTTTCAGAGGTGCCAGGACAAGGGGCAGTAAGTTCTGACTCTGTGGGTGTTTGTATCTATTGCTTTGTGCCGTGTTGAACCCGGGTCCCAAGTTTACCTGTGCAGCCTGGTTAGCGAAAAGCTTGCCATGTGAGTCATTGTCTACAATTGCCGTGTTCCAGCCACGCCTCTGCAATTCTATTTTACAGCAGCTGATTCTGAAATAAGTTTGAGGGATGACACAGAACCTGTAGCCACTGCTCCATCAATATTCATTTCACACTTGGCAAATGGCTGACGAACCACCTGAAGCCAAAATGTCTGTTGCTTTCAAATCCGTTGTTTTGAATACCTGTTTAACGTGGTTATTCACCCTATTTATCATGTCTGTCTTGTGTAATATTGAAATTAATCTTGCCATATATTATTCTTCAGAAGTGCAAAACAAAAGAAAATTGACCGTGGTTCAAAAAATACTTTGGTGAACCTCGTAGCACTTTTGACGTTGATTTATTTAAAAAAAAAAAAAAAAAAGCAATTGGACCTAAAATCCCTTTTAATTGGTGTCCTGGCAGGTTGAAAGGATTTAGTGATCACCAGTGGAAGTGAGCTCAACATCCCTATGGACTTCAAAGCTCTTATTTCATTCAGAGAGGTTAATTTTTCCACGCAGCTTGTTAATGTTTAAAAGGGTGCGGCGCCGTTGAGTAAGGGATAATGTCATACTTGCTAGAATGCACTGGCTGTGCCCTTGTAAACCTGCTTGCTGAAAGGTCAGCACATGGTTCTCATCACTCAGCTAGCTTGTTGGAAATGACTGAGCAGGGCGTGCAAGGTGGAGGAATGGAGGCTACACAGGCAGTAAAGCAGCTTAGCGGCAGTGTAGCGAGAGGCATGACGGGGCATGATTATGTACATCTGCCTTCAGAAGAAGAGAGAAACTGCACCCTAATCACTGCTATTATTTTAGTGATAAATCCACCGCGGTATAATGATGTGGGGAAGAAGACAGCCAAGAACATTGTCACAATTGAAATGCTGCTTTACTGTTGAATAGTGAAGTTTGTTTGGCCAAACCTGGTCATGGCACAGTTTGTTAGGCATGCATTTTAGTGTATGCATGGTTGTGTACGGCTAGGTATAATTTCTTTAATTACGTTCTACAGTATTGTAGTGACAGCATAGCAAGATGTGTTCTCCATGGCTGCTGAATGATCAGAGTCGTGTGCATTGCAAGATGTGCGTTGCAAGCTGGTCGGCCAGGGTGTCCTCGGATCACCGCGCACTAGCGACCCCTGTAGACTCTCCGGGCGCCTGTTTGGAACAGTGACACAACAACAATGCAGCATTAAGCAGAGATTGTATCCACATAGCACGAGTGCAGTTGGCATGTATTCTAATCGTGTCTCAAACACAGTGAGCACAAGGCTGGCTGCTGTGTCAGGTATCACTTTATTAAACTTGGCTGCTTACTGTTTTAAAATCTAAATGGAAACGGAATAAATCAATAGCCTAGTAATAGTTACTCACATGTTTTAGAGGGAAGCAGTAGAAAGTCTAAAATGAAGATCAGGAAACCGTTGGGTCAGAAGAGCTCTAGTGTAGCCTCTTTCTAGTCCTGAGACTCCAGCCCTGTCTCTGGGTTTCCCGAACGTGAACTCAGCTGCATTCTGAAGCACATTGTCAGCAGTCTGGTGGTATTCAGACACTGAATTGAGCCTGCACCTGTTACCCCCACACTGGGGTCTTTTGATCTGATTGCTTTGTGTCAGTTAGAACAGTGTTGCTTGCTGGTTGCTGGTGTGCGTGACTGTTTAACAGAGCCGTGCTATTCTTCAAGGGCTTCTCATTTTTGAAATCTGATCCAGGCTCAGAGGCACGGAGGGTTAGTTCATTAACCCCTGGGTGCATTACTTGTGATTACTAGGAAAGCATTTGTTTTTATATAATGCCCATGGGAGGAGCCATTTCTCCAGTATGACACATACATATATATATATATATATATATATATATATATATATATATATATATATATATATATATATATATATATATATAATCTAAACCACACTAGCCTAGTGAAATGCATGCTGATGGCAGATATAGAAACTGAATTCCCACACAGTTGAATTGTATCAGTGATAACAGTGGTTACTTCAAAAGCTTGTTAGAGTTATCTGAGAAGTCACCAACATTCCAAATAGGTTAAAGTTTAAATGCATGTTTAATCTACCAAAACATTTAGGATATTATACAGTCTAACAGCTATATTAATAACTCAGCGTTCTTGTAAAGAAAATTCCATGGCATTTACAAACTGGATTCTCTAAATGTTCTCTAGAGTTTAGATTATATCTCAGAATGCAAGTGCATATTTCTGCCCGCCAGCGTGTCAATTCTAATGCTTCTTGCGTCTCGTCCTACCCTGGCTGTTCCAGGCGGAGGTGGAGTGCCAGCAGCTGCAGAAGCTCTGTGACCAGCAGAGGGAGCAGCTGAGCAGCAGTGCCCACAAGCTGCAGGAGAGGACCTGCGAGAAGGATTCAGAGATCAAGGACTTGAAGGAGACCATCTTCGAGCTGGAGGACCAGGTGGAGCAGCACCGAGCTGTCAAACTGCATAACAACCAGACCATCATGGACTTGGAGAGTACGAGCCCTTCACACAGGAGGCTTTCAACATGGCTATATACACAGTTATTCAAACAACAAGAATACACATGGATATATACACAGTTATTCAAACAACAAGAATACACATGGATATATACACAGTAATTCAAACAACAAGAATACACATGGATATATACACAGTGACTCAAACACAAATACATTGGTTAGATAACTGTAATATTGTAGACCTGACAAGTCAGCCGTGATCCTGTTATCATAAAATTAATAATTGCGTATTAGGAAAATGTAGATATTATAAAGAATCCCTTTTTAAATAAATTGAGTTTCAATAGTAGTCAACATGACTAAACCTCAACAGTGATGATGACCCTGTCTTCAATTGCTCCGGCCTCATCTCCTCATTTTACAATCATTTACTTTGATAAGTCAATGAAAAAAAATAATAATAAAATAATAATCATTACAAGTTCAAGATAAATCGAGGTTGTATCACTGTGGCTTAATAAATTCTCTAGGTCACCAAACTTCCTTCCCCCCCAAAAAAAACATTCGGAGCAGGGCTTCATCTCCAAACTGTCTGCAGACAGCTGACAGGAATAGGAGAGGCTGCAGGAGAGCCAAGTGTGTAGGGCTGGGGAATGCTTGACAGATATGAAAGCTGGCAACACATTTGATTGATCTGCCATACATATTAATAACTTGCTGATAAGGTCCCTGGCAATTGCTGTATATGAGTATATGTATGACATCATTCTAGCTCCATACCAGATATTCCGTTATAGACTAGTTGTACATGTCATTGTGAGTGGTATGTACAGTGTCTGTTCTGTTTTGTATAGGAGTCTCCCAGCTATAATTGTGACATATTGTATAAGTCGTTCTAAAAAGCTGTCCCAAGCCTTTCTCAAGCTGTGGCTAAAAATATTCCATGCAGAATGATGTGCTGTTACCTTTTAGTGATGCAGGTAATGTGCAGTGTAGGCCACCTGCAGTAACACATTACAGCACCTGTCCTAGTGATCATTCTGATTGGGTGAAATGTTACCAATCCTCATTGTAATCGATCAATCAATATTATTCCACCAATCCGAAGCAGGATAATCATTAGGTACAGCAATTGCTTCCTGCAGTATAAGTGATGAATGCCTTTCCTCTCTGTCTTAGATCAAGTTCTGAAATTGGAAGAGCAAAAAATGGATCTGGAGAAACGACTAAAGGCACTAAACAAACAGATGAAGGTACTGGGATTATTATTATTTATTATTATTATTATTATTATTATTATTATTATTATTATTATTATTATTATTATTATTGTTTTTAAAATATTCCAGGATATAAATACTGAAGCTCTCTTTTTTCAAGAATTTCATGGCTGTTTTAAGTTGACTGGATTTTTTTTTTGTTTGTTTTAAATAATTGAATCAGTCTGTTGTCATAGTTTCACAGTGCAGGTTTCGAGAGCCACCTGGTGGTGATATTTTGTAATGTAATTTTTTCATTCAATATACTGACAGAACAGGAGAAAGTTGGTGAAGTCGGTCAATCAAAATTTGAACAAACTGCACCAGAAGCTTAATGTTCCCTGTATGTATAACTGTTTCATATCTGATTTTTCAAAGTCTTGGAAGGGCAACTAATATAAAACTATATAAAATAACTTTTAAAAGGATCCTAATCAGTGGATTAAGATAGTCAAAATAACAGAGCTCAGGGGATCTGCCAGGTTATCAACCTGTAAAGAGTTCAGATAGAGATTGCTGAGCAGGGACGCTTTGTCTCGGGCTGCAGGAAGACGCAGAGGAGTGGAAACGGTTCCAGGCTGACCTGCAGACAGCGGTGGTGGTGGCGAACGATATCAAGATTGAAGCTGCGCAGGAGGTGAGGGCACTGCGCAGGAGCCTGCAGGAGGAGCAGGACCACAGCGCTAGCCTGGCCCGAGAGCTGCAGGAGCTGCAGGGGAGCAGGTCGGTGAGCAGGACTCCTTCCACACACTGCCCCACGCTGCTCTCTCTTGTCTATTAACACACAGATACACAGGGGCTGATTTTGTAAAGTGTTTTTTTTTTTTTTTAAATCCAAAATGTAAATTACTACATTTTTTTTTCAAAAGTGGAAAACAACCTGTCAAATGACAAAAGGAGAAATATGCAATTTAATTAAACTGCTTTAAATGAAGTACCTGCTATGCTTTAGGGGTGTGCCAGTATTCATGTTTTCCAAGTAATTGCCTTTTTTGTCTGCAGCTATGAAATAAATCTATTCATGATTATGTTGGTTTCAAAAGAAGACAAGCTGACCTTCCATCACCTTTACAGGAATTCGCAATGAAAACATGTTGCACAACAAGCAAATGCAACTGATTCGTCATGGAAATGTGACCTTTCCTTAAACTATAAACAGCTACTGCTGTGGAAAGTTGGATATGTATTTCTCTGTAGAGTTTAATCAGATCTTACCTAGGACTACAGTCCCATAATTCATTGCAGAAATGATGCATTTCTAAGTGAAATAAGTTTTATTTCAGAAGAAAATGATAACAAAAAGGTAAAACAAATAATCGCTTAAAAATATAGATGAGTTTTAGTTAGTTTGATCACAACAGACACTGCAGTAAATAAGACTGTCATATTGTTATTTACTGATGCGTAATAATTGTGCAAACAAGGGAATCCGAGAGACGGCATTGTTTTGTGTTACCTAATTAGCACTTTTTTTTCTATTTAATTAATACCCAAGTTTACATTTCTTAAAGATAATTACTCAGAAAATATGAGTATTGGCACACCCCTACTGTGTTTCTGTCTAGTTTTGTTATTTTCTCCTTTTGAAAACATGGAGCACTCTCACAATGAACAGAGTTGTTTCCACAGTCAGCCTGTTCTGTAGCCTTTTCTCCCCTGCTCTGTCCGGCTCCCAACTCTGCACTGCCAGTTTAAAACTCTCCTAATCTATTTACAGACTGATGCACTTACTTTTCTTTTTATATCTTCATGTAGACAGAAGGCTTTATCCAACGCTTTTTGACAGTGTATGTAGAGTGCGTGTAAAATTTAATGATTGCAGGCATCCATTCATGCACCAGTTCATAAATTATTAGGAATTGATATGGCAAATAATTGTGTGAAACAAAAAAAAAAAAAAAAAAGGATATTTACTTATAAAAACTTTAATGTTAACACTGAACAATGTGAGTCTTGAAGCAATCAAGTTTCATGCATGTATCTTAGCGTGCCGTGGCCAAGGACTGAGCGTTGTCAGGAACACAGGTGTATGCTTTAGGACTTAAAACTAGTATACGAAGCATGCAATTCTACACTAGAATTCATCATTAGAGATGTTGAGTGTTAACAAGAATTGGATTTTCCTGTTCTTTGTGAAATTGAATGAAATAATCTGCAGCACCTAGAAAAATGAATTAAAGGGGTGGAGTGTACTTGACTCTCCAGGTGGAATGACCCAGGATGTGCAACAGTCTACCTGAAAGCACACAATACAAACTAAGATCTGTAACAGTGAATACACAAGCCACACACATTCTCAGCTTGGTGACCGGCTCATTCAGGTTACACTGTGTATTAATTAGTGCTAACGACTGGTGAACGGTTATGTTTTTCAACAATGGATTAGTCAGTTTGCAACGTCCCCGGCTAAGAAGTCTCCAAGATCCCTCTTTAAAGATTTCTTGTCATGGCACTGCTCTACGGAAAGAGGTAAGTTTTACAGCCACAGCACTAATCCACTCATATGCAAATGTCGGTGACATTAAATCTGCCTTTTCTGTTCTTCATATATCTGTGATGCTGAATCTTCTCTCTTACATTGCAAGTGTTTTGTGTGCTCTGCCATATTTTGCTACAGTGCTTTTTTTCTTGTGTGTGGGGGGTTTATTTTGCAACTGTGTTCACTACGATTTGTAAATCATTTTCACATTCTTGGTCCCTCAGAAAGCATGGGGTGTATTTGTCATTGCCGGTGACTTTTATTCAAGATAAATGAGCATGTTCATGTTTTTTTTTTTTAAATGTGTCGCTTAACTCAGTTGAGAATGAAATTAAACAAAGGTGGCTTATAGTGTGAATGATGGCATGATTTTGGGGCGAGGTACTGTCTTCAATTTGTTTAAGACCTGTACACGTTCCTGTTTAGTAATATGCAAAGAACACAAGCACATATACTAGCATGTTATGTATTTTACCACTATGTAATCAAGCTCCTAGTAAAACCTGGAATGGATTAAACTCACATGCAGTAGTCTTATTCCCATCCCTGTAATGTGACACCTCTTTCCAGCCCCCCCTTGTGGACATTGTGTTCACTTACCACTTCAACCAAGGAACTGGATACTGTGCCTGTTTCGCATTTCCATTTTCATTGTACTAACATAAGATATGGCATGCAGTAAATCTGTTATTGTTATATAAAATATTCTGATTATGCCTGCAAGATCTGCTCTTGTTGTCATAGAGCCAAACTAAGATACTTCAGACATGCATCACAGTATCTCACTTAACCCTAATTCCTAGCATAACCCTTCTCCAATTCCAAGAGTAGACTGGGTAGTTAGTTCACTTCACTAGGTTTGAACAAGATAATGAATATTGTAGTGCTATAACACAGCAATGTAAGATACGTGAAAACGTGCTATATAAACTTTTCCCTTGGTGGCCATAAATATTACTTGTGGAATCCTCTACTAACTTTTAATGGACTGCCTTTTTGGGTTCACTGCTGTCCTACTAATCAATTTGGGCTGTTTGAGAAAACTCAATGAAACATCCCACAGAGAGAGGAGAATCAATAATTCACTATCGGTACATGTAAGAGTAATGCAATTACACATTTAAAAAGGCATTGCTTTGTTCTGCGTTTTAATAAGCACGGATTTCTGTTTGATTTCTATCATGTCCCCTTAGCAGGGCACTAGATTCCATTTGATAGTGCTAATTATCACCTGTTTTGCTGTACATTTGCATTGATAGCGAGAAACAAATGGAGAGCATCAATATAAAACGATCACGTGCACACCTTATCTGGGGATTTTCAATGTGTTTTTGTTTTACCTTCACTTAATACCAGATGTGTTTTATTTCTTGTTTTGTAAGATTAGATTTCAAATAGAACATTTTCTCCTTATATAATTGCAGTGACCTTTAATTAATTTGAGTTGTACAGTGCTTCTTGAAAGCTGCTATACGGAAAGCTATATCAGAATTTAAATTGAATACCGGCCTGTGTGTTATATTAAATTGATATAAAAGTTGCTGCTATTTTAAAATCAATAAAATAGAGGCCTTAATGTTAAAGACATTTCTGAGTCTGTCTTGTGTGTGCTGAAGTACAGTGCATGTACTGTAACAGAAGGCAGGGTGCTATTTACAAGTCTAAACTGTGGCTTTGAAATGTGCCAGTGTTTAGATCAATCAAGTAGAACCCTGCGGCTGTCTGTTCTGCATTTTACTTTGTGTTTTATTTTTTCTTCCAGATCCAGCCTCGGATCAAGTTAACCTGCAGAGTTGTGCACCTGTCTTATTGTAAACTGTGCCGCTTGTGAACAAAAACAGCATTTTCACACAAGTCTTCATCAGTATTAAGTGACAAAAATCATACCTCCTTTTATTATTTTTATACCTTGTGGAAAAGATCTCTGAACCACTGGAAGAATCAGTCTCAGTGACTATTTAGACTCTACCAAGCTTTCACTTTCCCCAGATGAACCTTTTTATACCAAATATATCTATTCACTTAAAAACAAACAATTTTACTACTTAGATATTTTTTTGTATGTTACATTCTTCTATTTTTCTGAAACTATGCTTATGTTTACTGTTTAAAAGTCACCTTAATTGATACTGTATATGTTTGTGGAAAGCCTTTCTAGATATACAGGGAATATATATCATGTATATTAATGATGCTGACAGTGCACATAGAACTGTCAGGCTGTTACTATGGAGATACTACCACTTGTATGTTGGTCGTTTCCTTTTCAATTGTGGAACATACAGTACCTGTGCTTTGTCATGTGACTCTGTTTATATACATATCTGGAATTAAATGAAAACATATCCATTCTTAACAATGCAGGTGACTGTATAAACAAAGTTATGGTTTTTATTTAACTATCATTTCTAATACTATACTGTGTAGAAAATGTTGCTCTTCGAATATTCACAGGGACTTTGATTGTTTGAACTAGTGGATTTCTTTGTGGTTTATGAAATGCTGCTTAAGAAATTATATTGTGTGTGTGAGATATATATATATATATATATATATATATATATATATATATATATATATATATATATATATATATATATATATTAGTATACTATATTAGGATAGACAGATATTACTTACTCAAAGAAAAAAGGATACTTAAAGTATGTTCAAAATGAAAATTAAGTTATTTAATTTATTGAAAGTACAAGTGATTTATATAATTGTTTAACTATAATTATAAGAATCGTTGAGTGTAGTATCATCTTATTCTGATATAGTGACGGCTTCCAAAGCAATCCAGTCTTTTTTGTTTGGTATAGGTGTTGTAAACTTTATTACACGTAGTACACATTTTTTACCACTTGGTGGCAGATAAAATCATTGCTAACCCATATAAAGCAGCCCTCCTGAATACATGATGCGGCTGTCTGAGAAGGAGAGCCACAGGCTAATTGTACTATAGATGTCAAACCATGCCAGATTAACCCTGGGCACACGTCCGTGGTAAATCTTAAATTAGCAACCCTGACATGTGGTGAGGGCCTCAGTCACCAGATCGTAATTGCATTTAATAGCTAATGAAACTAATGAATCACCTAGCACTGCTGTAACAGGTAAACAAATTAGGAGGATTCAAGGCGATACAGATTATACACGTACGTGATCAACGAGTGTAGCACATGGGTAGTCTTGTTTTTGTCTTGGAATTGCACTTGCTGTTGTAGCGGTGCCAGTTTTTGCTTTATCATTAAATAGCTGTATGTTGGCAGATGCACAATCCATTCCCAGGTATATTTGCACAAAAAAGTAGTAATAGCTGAATTGTATCTGATATTGGATATAGAATCATAACTGCCAGGCACAGCTTTAGGAAATAGGAAATCCTAGTAGAATTCATGACTGTTGCTGTTCTCTGGACATCGTTGCTGTAAAGCCCAGTACTTGTGCATTATTTATTTATATAAAAGTGTACAAAACCCTAAGGAGAGTCCATATTGTAAAGATTTGAATAGCGGCGGTTTTCAGATATGCGTCCGTGTAAGTTTAACAGTGGGTGCTGGTTCCAGCAGGAGATTTAGTGCTGACACACAGGGCATGGCTTTCAAGAGCTTCTAATGGAATTACATGACCTCTTAGCTCTCACTTTGGGTTCAGAGCAATCAGTGATTAACGTGACATGGTGATCTCTGATCAGCTTTCCTGTTGTTCAACCCGTGCAAGTTCAATAGCTGTGATGTCTAGGGACCCCGTTACTCCAGTACAAGCTCCTTTCCTTCCTGTTCACATAACCTCTGCATGGTTCAGAACGGTGAAGGGTCATTCGCCAGAAAAGAATTGTGAATGCCCTTGAAACTATTCTTAATGTACAAGAATGTGATGCTTTAATGCACAGGAATATGATGCCTTGAGAATATTTGCTACTCGGTTTGAGTCGCCATTACTTGAGTGTTTCTTTGTGAAACGATTATCTGAAATGTATGTGTCCAGCAGTATAAAGTTCTACACATCTGCATTGTGGAATCCTTTGTGTATAGCAATGTTATTGTGTAATGTTTTGATCACGTATTAATATGTTTCATTTGTAAAATGAGATTGAAGCCCTCTGCGTGCCTTTAGACCAATACAATTGCACACAAGAGCCCCTCATTTTAATGTCTCATCCAAGCCCTGTACCTTAAAGTGTGCTACCAAGGTGCCACAGTCGTGAATGGAAGGGTGAGAGAACTGTTTGGGCAATCCTTGAACTTAGAGCATGTGCTGGAATCAAAGCCTTAAACCTGAAATCTATAAAGAGAAACGAAGTCTCTTTCAACCACTGTGGCACATAATCACTAGCCAGGGCTCTTACTGCACTGCTCAAGTACCAATGAGTTTAGTTTGTTTCTTTAGTTTTTTTTTTAAATATATTGACAAAGAAATTTACAGGAAATAATGTTGTTTTTATCGTTTATTGTTGTTCTGTACAAATGTATACCTTTTTCAATGTAATAAATATGAAAATGTTTGTAACTCTGTCTGTCGCTCTTGGTTTTTCTTTTCACAGTACTATTTAAAAATAGCCTGAGCCTTGTGGTATTGCGTTACACTCGCATTAAAAATGCATTTTATTTAATTTCAGTTATGTCAGCTTCTCGGTAACTACCAACACCCTCTTTTGTGGTTAGCAACTTCTTTTCTAAAGCTTCAGTCTGTAGTTATCAATTGGCACTAATACAGTAATACCCACAAATAATATAAATTCCTTTCACCAAAAAGACAGAAAAAGTTGCATGGTAATTCCATTGCAAATCTAGAGCAACCAGTTCAGAATACCAGTAACTGTACTGGCCTTTAAAAACGAAGGCTTTGTTTTGTAATTTGCATTTTTAAACACGTCTGATTTATTTTGTTTAATTATTTTTTTTTTTTTGTACAAGAAACCATTAAGTCACTCAGTCACTGTATCTAAAAAAAGAAAAAACTGTATGGTATTGTTATTTTCATTGTTTGGAGTGTAGTGTCCTTTTTATCCTGGCAGAGCAGGTTTGGTCAGTTCTAGTCCATAAGGGTCAGGTCCAGACCAGGTCAATTATTATAGTGAGATAGTTATTTAGGACCTGGGAATATGTTTAATTCAGGTGTGCCCAATCCTGGTCCTGGAGGGCCGGTGTCCTCCTGGCACTTGTTCCAACTGTCCCCTAAATTAGTTAATTGGACCAATCAAGCACTTATTAGAAGCTTAATTGGTCCAATTAAGCAATTTAGTGTACAGTTGGAACAAAAACCAGGAGGGACACCACCCTCCAGGGTCAGGATTGGGCATAATAAAGAGTTTAGAAACTGGCTGGAACAAAGACCTGGACTGGATTCGACAACTTTACCCACCCTGGAGTAGGTTTGATTTAGACGACTATACATTTTGGGGAGAGGAAAAGGTAATTAACAACATAGAGCGACACAATACATTTCAGTAAGTAGGTGGCACTGTGGTACTGCATGCTAGACACAAACCGTATACAGGCTAGCACTGACATCACTGTGAGGTGTGAGTTTCACCGGTAAAAGGAAGTTCAGTAGAAGGGGTAGACATTATTTTTGTTCATTGATTTTTGACGTTTTCTAAATAGTTTCTAGTAGCGGTAGTTTGTACAGACCAGGTCGTTAGATAATTATGTTCTGGAAATGACTGCTAGATTAAAGAAGAGTATTCATACTGCTATGATATTGTACCCTATTACCCTATGACCTAACAACCGAATACAATAAATGTTGTCTCCACCTGTTTTGTTTTTGACGAGATTTGTACTCTCTTTCAGGTTGAAAAATGACGAGGAGGGCTCATCAGATGCAGACGGCAGTACTCACTGGTGTGGGATCTCAATCAGTCAAACACCAGTCACTTCCTCCGAACCCCCAGCCACTGTTAAATCACTCATCAAATCCTTTGACACAGCACCAAGTAAGAGCATATGAATCCTCTTAGTGTGTTCTGATTTAATCCGGCTGGCTCACCTTTATTTATACTCACTGCTCACTCATTCATTTGGTCACAATCGGATCTTCCTCATAATTTATTCTATTTGCATTATTACAGAGCTTTCTGCACCTGCATCTTTTATTCTCACCTGTACAGCATTCTTTATTCTTTAAAAGCAGGAGTTAATAAAAGACAGAAATAATATAGAAGCATAAGTGCCAGCCACAGCTTTAGGCAGTCCTGCATGAGATTATGTGAAGGGGTGTAGTGGTGCTTGGCAAAGCACTGTGCTTTCCAGGGATGTTGTGCTGGTTTATACTGAACCTCATTGCTGGGCCTTGCAGGTGGTCCTGGGCACACAGTTCAGATCCACTCCGTCCCCAGGAGCCCGTTGAGTGGGATCCCAGTGAGAACAGCCCCAGCCGCAGCCGTGTCCCCAATGCAGGTACATAACCGCTCCCTGCTCTAGAAACCGCGTCTTTCAGTTATAGGCAACGTAAGCAAGATACGTTTGGAGAGAGTGTGTAACGTACAGTGTACTGTCGTGACTGAGGGCAGACGACAGAATTAATATACCTTTTTTTCTTTTTAGAGACATTCGTCCATGAACAGCATCAAACCCCTCAGTAAAAATTTGGAAAAAAGAATTACCCTAGGGGATCTTTCACATACTGGTAGGTGGTGGTGTTGGTTTCAGTTTTTCATTTATAGCACATTTAATACAGCCTCATACAACCTTTTCTTTACTTTCTGTTTGTATATACCGGTGCATTATTATAGAAATACACGAGTCATGAAGGTGTATATTGTAGCATCTTCCAAGCTGTGGGCATTCAGGAGCTGTACTTTAATACTAGTTGAGTGCCGTGGACATATATAATACAGGCTAGATCAGTCAACATATATTAGTAAGCAGCGTATTGCCAGCGAAACAAAAGGAGCAAAGACCGCTGGATGGCTGTTCTCTTGCATCTATAAAGACACTGTGGCTGATCGAGCCTATGTATACATATATATATATATATAACGATGTGAGTCAACTAGAACGGAAGGTGACTGCATCTTAACAGACTTAAATAAGAAGGAGAAAGCCCACAGTATTTGAGTAATTGCCATCAGAACCACGCAAAATGATGGCAAACATCACAAAACGGTAAAGCTCAATCAATACCAAATTCATTTTTCTTTGGAAAAAAAAATCAGAACACAAGCTGTATTTCTGTAATTTGATACATTACATTCAGACTTAACTTTTGCAGTTAACAAAATTAGAGTACCGATAAGTTATAACAATATAGTTAGAGACAATTAAAATAACAGGTACAAACGCTCCAAAGAAATTACAAAGTAGCCAGTCCTCAAATGAGGACAATGGCATTAATGGGTTAAGGGGGCATGCAAAAATGAAATAAGTGTAATTTGAAGCTGTTTAGTTTGGTGTTATCTGTCTTGAAAACGTTCATTAACCCAAGGGCACACTTTATTTAACATCAAATAACCTTCTTACCCCAGACAAAGGGTGTACATCATTGCTGGAAGTGATTTCCAGCGGGGCTCTCTGGCTTCAATCACTGCTGATTCACTTGTTCCATTCTGTTCAGGAATAGCTTCTTAAAAGAACGGATTATCTCAGTCTTTTTGGTACGCATACAGAACAAGCAGACCAATTGGATTTTATCAAGATAAAGATTTAACGTCATTGGACCCTTGGGCTTGCCTTTAATTATCAAATAAAAGCCTCCCTTCTAATATTGAACAATGCAGCCACACACCTCCTCCAGTAACAAAGACCAAAGCTTTAGTCATTTCCTGTATGTTGTACAGTTTCAAGCTAAGTACTAAAATTTAATCTGAGTCTGAGTGGAGGGAGGGAGGGGAATAGATTTAGGTGTTTTTAGGCTGTGTCAGGTGAATACTCTGTCCAGCTAACAAACGTTTCCGGGTTATTGTAGAAAATAAATAAATAAATATATATATATACATCCCCCGCCATTGCCGTTTTTTCAAAATTAGATCTATCAATATGACGAAAACAGTTGATGACCTTGCTGTATATCAGCAGAATGTACACAATTGTATAGAATAAGCATTGCTAATGAATAGTCTGGATACATGGTATTTAAGGCCAGGTTGTCATTAGGTAAGAAAATGAGATGTTCGAATCATGTCAAACGGAAGTGTGACCTACCCAACATATCCCCAGAATTGAATACTTCCAATAAGTGATGCTACAAAGTGTTTGTCTCAATTGCATAAGCTGGATATGTGGAGAAAGAGAATACTGTAAGTGTGCCTCTACTATGTCCACTTGACACCCTTTACCCAACACACATCCATAACTTAACAAAAAAACACACTCATAGATTATAGTAAAATGTATAAGAGGTTGATCAGCCTTGACCAACGCCACTGCCAGATTCACTTTCTCATTTTACAGCATTGGGGGTCCACCTGAATTGCACACACGCACAGGTCCTTCCTGATCATCTTAAGATAAGAAACAACGAGCAGCTAATCGGTGCTTGAGGTCTGTGCACACTACAGTCATTAACTAACGAGACTCTTTGGCCCTAGCAGCTCCAGTGATGCACGTTCAATAGGTAAACATTCAGTGTAGCTTATGACTCTGGGGATAAAAAAACACATGCATCTTTATCTTCAGTAAAATAAAATCCCTTTTCGACAAAGTCTAATATTAACAGCAATTTAACAAACGTTGCTCTTCGATAGACTGCCATTACTGCCCAGAGGATGACGTCTGAATTTTAAAGACACTGAATGTTTTTATTGGCTTTTCTAATTGACCTAAATCCCTGGGAACGTTACTTGACAGAATGTTTGTGTTATGTGCAGTTGTGAATAAAACTTGGTGATTAACTTGCAATGCGTTCTTTGAGACTACTTTTAATGGACTGTTTCATGTTTCCCAGGACACAGTGATAATATGAAACTAACTGGTTTGATGAGGAAGAGCCCCTCCTTGGAGTCGGTCATCAAATCCCCATCGGTGTTAACTGGGAGGAGCTCAGCAAGTACCCTACACTACCCCAGAGCCCAGAGCAAACTGAGGTGGGGAGCCCACTATTTTAATAATCAGCTACATGAAATTCTCCCTGGATATAGAGCTGCTTGCTGGTTTTGAATGATCTCTCTCATCGTCCCTCCCTAGCTGCAGGGGCCTTTTGGCATCAGTTTAATGTCTTTCTTCCAGTTGATTGTCAGGTTGTACAGTGTCTCAGGATCTAGTAAGCTTTTTTGATTCCGCGCAGTCGTGTGTATTGGCATGTCATCTTGAAGAGTTTCTCAAACCTGTACAAGTGAATCGTTCTGACCACACTGAGCTCTCTTAGGGATGACTCAGCCTTCTTAATTGATACATTAGTATCGGCAGCACAGAGAGTTCCAATCAGTACTCTGATGAAGATTCTAGCTGTGTGGAAAACGTAATTGTGACTGAAGTGAGTGCATGTTGATTGCACGTTATGTAGGCACATATTCCTCCTAAACACTTGGAGTCAATATTAAACGCCCCCCATCTATTATTTATATGGATGTGACTGTTCTGGTAAACAGGACTGGAACTGCCACTGTGACTTTCACTTGTTTCAGATTAATAATACTGTCTCTGAAGCACCTGCACTCTGTCATCCATATTTCAATCACACTTTTTCAACATATTTTCTTGGTTATACATTTTCCCAACCATTCCTATATAGAAACAGACCAGGGCTGCCATTTAGGGGGGTGGGGGGGCTTGTTCATTTTAGGAACAATACACATTAATGCAGACCTGTCAACTCCCTTATTTGTCGGGACTCGTTTTTTAGACACTTCTCAACTCCCAGGACAGATTTTCTCCTGTATTTTCCTCAAAACTCTTTTGTTAAACCCCTTTATATCAGCAAACCTTAATTTCTGCAAAAAGGCATGTACCATCTGTGGTTACTGCAATCCCCATATGTACCTAGCAGGGTTTAGGACCCAGAGGAGCCCTGTGGCAGGCACAGGAGCAAGAATGATGATGTGGTAAGCACAAGAGATCACAAAAACACCAAAAAGCAACGCTCAGAAAACCAGCGCTTCAGTAACATTTCATTGCCAAAGGAAATAGGCAGATCGAGTGTGTTACATATGCAAAGACTACATGTTGTGACTAGTTTAGCAAATCTGTTGTAGACATGTTCCTAGACTCACAAATTGCAAAGTATTCTGCAGGAAAGTATAAAAGCCACAAAAGTAGCGAAAGGCGTTTGTATTACAATTTCAGCATCAAAGTTGCTTTAGAAATTCTGATTATTGATAACATGTGTTTTATATACAGCAATGGTGTGCTCATTTAAAATAGAAGGTCGTTGACTCTGTATTGTTGTTATTTGGGGTATTATTCGGAGCCCTAACTAGGGCGGGGCGAGTGAGGCAGCTGCCCTGGCCGCAAAGCTGTGATGGGTGGAAAAATGACCGAAATGCATTGCCACTCCAGTAACAATTTTATTTTGCAGTTCTCAATGTTTTTTCTTGTCTGCTGTCAGCACCCCCTAGCACAGTCTGAACATGGCATGCGCCTCTGCACTAGAAAAGGGAATATATCACTTCCACTAACCACTAACCTAGTTCTACACAAACCATGCAATGTGAGAAACTTTTAATAGAGTGAAAACTAAATAAATAAATTACCAGCAGGCCTCCAAAGAAGCCAAGTGGAGCTGAGTTCAGAAAGTAGAAGAGAGGGAGAGAAGAGGAAGCATGTAAGCTTTCTCAACAGTGGAAGAATTGGCTGATAAGGGTTGCTAACTCGGGTTGAAGCTGCAAATATAATTGCCTGCCCTTGGCGCTAGAATGCCTAGTTACGGCTCTGGTATTATTGATCCACCACACATGTGCAGTGTAATTAATAACGTTGCAATGCCACGTTGTTGTGTGTTTAGGCTTTTTTAATTCACTTTTTTATGATGGACTTATTGAATTTAGAGGTGGGGTTTCTTGTTATAAAGTAGGTGCCATAGCTCATCCATTGATGACGAGATCAATGTGCAGTACCAAACTCAGCCTTTAGGTGTGCTGTGTGATGAAAGTAACAACGCCAACTGAGTATGCTTTGCTGTCGTGCAAAATCAAATACACTGGACCTGTTTACAAAGTATTGGCTGCTGCCAAATCAGCCATCTACAACTACAGCACAATAAGAACCAAGAGAGAATTGGATTGTGAAGCATCTCATGGTTTGAGATTTTTCCTTTTTATAAGGCGCAGCGTATCACAGTCTGCCATTCTACCAAGTAATAAAGTGGAATAGTTGTATGCCTTTGTCTTTTGTAGGCCACTAAAATTTCAGTTTACAAAAGCTCCCTTATTTTGAAAACTCAACGTTGATACGTATGCAGTACATATGTGTGATTTATCATGCTTTCACTAGCCCTAATGCACTTTCAACTCAGGAGTAGGGCAAACAACAGGACAAATGGTTTTTACAAAAAAATAGCCACCTTGGTTTAATATTTGTTAGTTTTTTTGCTCGTATTTTGACTAGCTTTTAGTTTCAGTAAACTAAATGCAAATTCAGTTTGTGTTTCTCACTCTTTCTGAGCTCTCTTTCCAGACGTTGCCAGGGGTGTGCTGATATTTACATGTTCTGAGCAGTTACATTAGAAATGTTTGCCGGCAGGGATTAGATGAATCAAAACGCACCTATTTGCTTATGTGTGGATTTCAAAAGCAGAAAAGCTACCCTTCCCTCACCTTTACAATTGAGTACTAATCAGTGGCAATTAACTTCTGCATTGAGTGTTTTGAAAGCCGATTGGAAGTGAATTTCACCCTCAGCTGGGGCATTGCCATTTTGACTGCCGTATCAAGGCTGTAAACTGAATGTGTAGCAAAACTAGCAAATGCGCCTGATTGGTCACCTAAACGTGACCCTTCGTTAAACCGAACTCGTGCTACCGCTGTGGAAGCTGGGATATGTATTTCTTTGTCAAGTTTAATCAGAGAACACACCTTGCCAGGACTACAATCCCACAATTCACTGCAGAGATTTCTAAGGAAACTAAGTGAAGTGAAAAGTGAAAAAAAAAGATTTAACATCAAAAGGATAAAAGAAAGTTGATGCCAAAAATCGCTTCTAAAATATAAATGATTTTTATTTAGTTTGATCATGGCAGGTTCTGTAGTATTGATCGATACTCAATAACTATAAACAAGGGAAACTGAAGCACTGCATTGTTTCGTATTGAGTGATTAACACATTGTATTCCTTTTTTAATTAATACCTAACCACTTCAAAGGACGTATGAAATACGGTTTTCAGCACTCCCCTTGAAGTGGCTGTTTTAGTCCACATCTTGGCCAGCTCTTTAGTGTATTAACTGTGACCTTTGTGTTTCAGTGTGGAAAGAAAGGACCCGTTAGCTGCACTTGCAAGGGAATATGGTGGATCCAAGAGGAACGCTCTTCTGAAGTGGTGCCAAAAGAAAACAGAAGGCTATGCGGTAAGAGAGCGAGGCTAGTGTCTTCCCCAGTGGTCGTCTTGTACAATAGGCTGTCCCACAGTTAAATGATTGCATCCTGTGCGTGAAGATCACTGAGCCGAATGCAGAAATAGAGTGGAGAAGCATGGGAAAGGACATGAACTAGAACAATTAACATAGTTAATCTGCCTTGAGTTCTGCAGTCCAGTAAGTAATGCAAAAGTCATCTACCCAAGAATGGTTTTGAATCCATTTAA
This sequence comes from Polyodon spathula, assembly GCF_017654505.1. Lineage (NCBI taxonomy): Eukaryota > Metazoa > Chordata > Actinopteri > Acipenseriformes > Polyodontidae > Polyodon > Polyodon spathula. The sequence continues at coordinate 22,324 of NW_024472186.1, read as the reverse complement.
TGAAGTGCTGCACATGGCATTAATGCAACACTACTGTATGTTTTCTTGATCAGTCAGAAATGGTTGCTTGAAACTACTGAAAAGCTTCTATTTGGTTTAACAGTCATGTGCAACTTGATTGGGGATTCTTTAATCTGAAGACAAGTAAAACAGGGTTAATGTTGTGTACTAAACTGTTCTGAATCACATAGACCTTTGTACAGCATGTCGTCAGTAGCATTAGTTAGATGAAACCTGGCCGCGAGGTTGCGCAGACTGCTGTTATGTAATGTCTGCTTTGAAAAAATGACCACATGTTTAGAAGTTAAGGCTGTTTAACACGTAAACTCATAGTCAGAGCTGTTGTTAATTCAGATAAACTAATAGTGCTATGTGCACATTGCAGAGCTTCAAGTTTAGAAACAAGGGTTTCATTATGTTAAGCCCAGTCTTTGCAGCTGGGAAGTAGCAAGGTTTTTACCCCAGAGTAATAGAGACTTGCTCCGTTATCGCCTTGAATTGAGAAGTATGGTGAACAGTCAGACTGAACTCCTTGAAATTAAGCTTCCTTAAGGTATGGTTTCTGCTGTGTGCAACTCATTATTAAAACACACATTTGTGTCGATATTTCCCTCATTCATATGTGGAAATGACTGAACCAAACCCGGTCTGAAGAAAATTTGGTAGGAATAAATGCTGTGCATTAAATGAATCGCTGCATCCACAGTGCTATATACAGTAGACATATTTTCATGTAGCAAAACTCATACAACTTGTATTATTCTGTGGCAAACATTTCTATGTTATTAAAACCATAGAGAAATACTACATTGTATGCACCGGTAATGTTGTTTAAAAAAACCAGTAACAGCCAAATAATAAAGGTGTTTGGAAGAGAAAGGAGATCAATACCAACACAACGTAAATGCCAATAAGAGTCATTAATGCTAGAAGCTTTAGTGCACACTGCAGACCTGAATTACTTTGTTTACCCTGCTGTTGTCCCGTACATGCAGGGAACATGATTCATTCTCTAACTGCTGCTTTCCAGCATATTGGATTATTAATGTCTTTGCTTGAGACACTCAGGACTGAAGTAATGTAGACAGTACTGTTATCCCTCACCTTTCATGACTGTAAGTCTAAGTGAAAACCGCTTAATAGAATCACAGGTTAATAGAATGAACTGCATATTGTAATCAAAAACTGCATTTTCCTCACATACAGAACCCACCTCTTTGTGGTTTCACTGTTTTGAAGTAAATTGCTGAATAATAAATGAACTGAACATTTTGCCTCTTGAATATTTGAAGGGGCCCGCAGGCTGTGCCTCTCAAAATGAGCACAACCCCCACCCCCCAAGGCCTTCCAGAGAGAAAGGTTGCCACCTGAAACGCATCACGTCCACCCTTAATTGAAATTGATATCATCTAGGAAAGGTCACAGCATGCAGAACAGACTGCTGCACATTGATTACACCATTTCAAGAGATCCATCTAAGTTTATGAAGAAGAAATAATTACGGTTTGTATAATACACAGTGGTGTTGAAAACAACATAAAGTTCAACTAGAGACTCCAAGTGTCTGAAAGAAACTGTGTAGAGAAAAAAGTACAGTGTGGTGGTACTGTCATACTTATATCCCCTTATATATCCTGATCGTGTCTGTTCATGTCACTCTACATGGTGTGCATGATAACTTCCTTGAAATTCCACCAGTCCAAATGTTTGGAACTCCTAGCTTTCTATAGACAACCTTTTACCAATATTTAAGGAATTAGGAGGGCTAGTCATCTGTGCAGGCTGTGATTCCTTATTATTCCAAGCCGATTTTAAGATTTGGATCAGAATCATTCATGGTTGTTCGTGGTCCCTATTGTGCAGTGCATTATCCTTGGCCCGTCTCGTACAGGAAATTTCACAAGAACTTTGAAATGTTGTAATACAATTACTGGAAATGCATGTAATAGCCTAACGCAGTAAGAGCTCTCATAGACAGTACTGTAATTAAAATACGCAGTGATGTTTTTAATTCACATTTGCAGTTACTGTACTTTTGCTTTTGGTTCAATAATAATTCCAGCAAAGTGCTGCATTCTTCACTCCAAACAGCAGTAGCCTCTCGCCAGTCCTAGATACTGATAATAATCCCCCGGCTTGTTTTCTGTCTCTTTTGGCCTGTCTCATCCCCAATTAAAATGTAATTACAAGCAAGATTCCCTGATGGGCTCAACTCGTGGGTACAGACCTCAGGCTTAACTGCTGCATCTTCAGAGGTCACATAGACATGCTTGTTCTGTTCTCATATATATATATATATATATATATATATATATATATATATATATATATATATATATATATATATATATTTGATTTATAAATGGTGTTGGATAATTCAGATTAACAGTTTTACTGTGGCTGTAGGAATTCAGACTGGTATGGTAAAGAACAATAATATCTACTAAACACTGCATGCAATTCCGACAGTCTCTTTGAATTTCTTTCTTCATTGTGACCCCCTGGGTTTGCAGCTGTTCCTTTTAAAAGACATGCCGACCACAACAATACTAACTTTGGGGGGATTGCAACAAATTAGTCTGTTAACGGTGTCTGCTCTCTTATCTGCACTACATAGTCTGACGCATGAAAATGCTTAAGACAACATTTATGTTACTAGCTACACTGAATATTACAGGCAATGACCTCTAAGTTGTGGCACTTATCCCACAGACTCCTGCCCTGTCTCAGCTGACTTTGATAATTTGTACAAGCCCATCTGGTTTTGGGTTTTTGTATCCCTTCCCCCTCTATGTGATTCATTGAGCTTTTAAAATCATGCAGCATTATCATCTGGCAAAATATATTTAGTCACATTTGTCAAATTTTCTAACTAGGTTTTTCTTTTAGCGCAACAGAATATCTTGTTATTTTCTGTTTCAAGTTATAGATGTCTGTATTTGTAGACACTCCTAAAGGATTATGGCTGCCTATGAATGTTTTTTAACCTTTATTTAACCAGGAAAGTCTAATTGAAATGAGAAATGAACTTTAGGAGCTGAGAAACTTTAAAACAGTCTAAGATCTACCAAAGGGTAATTAGATAATGTGGAATTTTGCCAAGGATAGCCTTACAAACAATTGTGCAGCAGTGCTTCAATCTTCATGAAGATCAATGCAGGCTTCAAGAATAATAAATATTAGTAAATCATGTGCTTTGTCAGGCTGCGAGTCTTTTAGCTGTGAAGACGTCTGAAGATGTTTTGCTGATGGGGAGGTACAGTCAAAGTGTTGCCAAGGAAAGCATCAGAGTAAAGGTTAAACTTGCACAAAACAACGATGTTTTGCTGAACTTGCAAACACTTCAATAAACACTACAGGAGGATACAATAGAACTGTGTCCTACTTAATAAAAAAACAAATCATATAATATTGACCTTTAGAATCACATTGCCTGCGCCATTTCATTTAAGACCTACGTGGAAAGGATGCTCCGCTGGGAAAGAGGTTGAGGGTTCACATATATCATTTCTGCATTGTTGCATTACAGTCATTAAAACACTGAATTGTGGACAAAGCCAAAAGGAATAGGAGTTCAAGCTGGAAAATGCTTCCAGGCCCTCCTTTTACCAGCAAAGCTGCTCTGCCTACGTGTTGAGTTCCACATGCTTCTCTTTTCAGGTGGCCAGAATTGTTTCCACAGTCTTTGTCACCGAGGAGACAGGCAATGTGATGGTGTGACAGGCCTCTTATGTTGGCTTTATCTTCACAACAGAGCAGTTTAGGGCTAGATTCTCAAAGCTATGTATCAATAAGGACAAACCCAACTTGTGAAATTACCAAACTAGAAATAAACAACTCGGACAATTAATTTAGGGCATTGTAACTTAAAAAGAAAAAAAAAACTAATCTTTAAAGAATTTTAATTGGTTTGTACTTCAGAAAAATAATTGCGCTAATGACAAGTTCTGGGAATCTAGCCCTTGATGTTTTACCCCATGTAGCCAGCTATCTTTTAAATATAATATTATAAACACTGAAACACTTTTCATAGTAATAATAATAATAATAATAATAATAATAATAATAATAATAATACAGTACACAAGTAAAAAAAAAAAAAACATTTAAACCGTAAATATTGTACTAACTTTCAAATACCAGGTAGGTTAACCCTCATTTTGTCTACATCCCCAAAAATGTGTTTAATACAGATGAAAATTCAGGTTCACTGCAGTAAAAAAATATAATCACCCTTGTTTTGTTTATTTTAAAACACATGATTAAAAGGTTAATTTTAAAAGTAGCACAACTGTACTACAGACCACTGCTGCCTGCTGTCCCGTTGAGAGATCAGTCGGTACCATGATCGTTCTCCAGGTCTAGGTGTTTGCGAGGGGGTATTTCAGAAATAGCCACACCAGTTTATTTAACGTGCCCATTCTTTGGACTGCTGAATGTCAAAATAGTGTAATCCCTATACACTTGGCTTTGCTTAATCCCTCCTGTATTGTGCTTTACACAACACACAACACAACTGATCCCACATGGCAGATAATAATACTTGGTCAGGAACCTGGAAACATGGAGTTTTTGCTTTGTTTCATTTGCCTTTCATTCTGAGGGAGTGCATTTTAAAGCAAACTTACTGTATAGATTTTGTAAATGTTTTTTTTTTTTTTTAACAATTCTAAATATAACTTGATTTGGTAACAGCAAGCAGGGTTACACAGGCAGATTTTCAATAGGAACTTTGATGCACAATTTGACAAAATTGCTTGCCCTTTCCAGACCCTGTAATCTATTCAATTGAGGTAAACTATGGATAGTTCTAATACCATTGTCTCCTGAACCATTCAAAATGGTGTTCCTGGTGTTATACATATTTTAACTTTTTACAGACAGAATGGAATACACCCATGAACGTTTTCAGCATCTACAGTGTTGTTCGGTTTGTCACCTAAATGTATTACAATGCAAACTGGTCAAGGAAAAACAGAGTAATATATTGAATAGTCAAATAAATAAACAGTCCATCAATCCTCTTTTGTAGTTCGTCATACTGATAAGGCTGGAAGAAACAAAAAGGTGTATTTCATTGGCATCATCTCAGTAAGAAATCCTAGCCTTTTTTAAGTGGTGATGTGATGAATCAGATGAAGACCCAGTGCCTCTTATTAAAAGTTTCTGCAGCATTTCAAGTTTCACGTAGTAATTATTTTGTATCAAAAGCTATATTGCATAGTAAGTGATACTTTTTAAACAAACCAACTAAAAAGTTATGAAAACATATTTGTTGAACTACAGTACTATCTGTAAAGAAAATGCATCCGCAAGCTCTTTTGTTTGCTGAATCTGAAACAAAATAAACATTCATATTAAAGGTCATAGGAAGAAAGCGGGGCTTTTAAAACTCCTTATTCTAGAAAGGGTGCTAGTCCAAGACAGGATGTATAATAAAAACACCAGGCTCTTCCAAGTGTAACATGCTGCCCTTCAGACACTCTCTGAGTTCAAAGCATTATACAGTATTGTCATACAGAACATGCAGTAGGTCAGAGGAGTTGTTTATTATGCTGTCTCTGCGGGGTTTCTTCATAAGATCTTCAACTATGCATTTATAGCTATTAAAAACTAGCAAGCAAGCCAAGTTGCAATCACGTTGGACCCTATGGTTATCCAGTCATTGTTATGGCAGGTGTTTTTACTTTTCTGGGGTTAAACAGAATCCTTTCTTGCAGATCATGACTGAATTACCTTTTAACAGGGGGATGCACATTTTTTCTAGTGCTTTCAATTTATGTCCAACGTTGCGAAATTTAATTATGTATCATTTAATCGTTTAATTTAACATCAGTAACCACCTTTTGGCTCGTTACTGGCGGTTGTATACAATTCTTAAATAACTCATTTCTAACTGTGGTTTCTTCTGGTAGTACCAGTATAGACTTTGGATGTTCTGATTGCTTTGCAAACAACTGACAGAGGAATAGAAATCAGGGGGGTTAGATACTCTGTCAGTATGCGCAGTGTCTCTGAAAGAGAATAAAGGCCGATAGATGTACCAAAGCCAAGAATGCTGTTTACATGCAACAGAAGGTTACGCAGGGACCATGGGAGCCAAGCATATGTGCTCGTTTTTTGGTTCAGCACCTAGCACCAGGACAGGAAGAATACTGTGTTGTGACTTGAAAGCAGATGCGATACCTCTGGGAATGCAATGCAAATGGCTTCAATGATTGGACAGTCAGCTGCAAATGTTACATAACCAGCTGAGTTTGAATATTTCTCTCAAACATTTCCCTCTAGATGCTTATGTGTGTCATTAAACCCACCACTTTCATCTCCTCACAGAAACCATTGGAGATATTTGCTGCTGAACTTGACTTCTGTACTAATATAGCTGCCACATTGCGGTCATGTGACTTTCTGGATTCGGGATGATGGAGAACAAATATCTCTTCATTTCGTATTTTATGATTCTACCAGTTCTTTCAAACCAAGGTTATGCACTCCTGTAAATAAGTAGCCCAGGTAGGAATAGAAGAGCAACTTTCTTTTGGACATTTTGATAACATTTTGTCACAGGAATGGTTTATTTTGATCCTTTCATTTGAATTACAGATACTGATATAGTATCATCAATAATACTGAAGTTCTAGAGATAAAAATCTCATTGAGTCTTAGTGGGTTTTTTAGAAATCATAAAGAATGTCAGTAAAGGATATTGATTCCTTCATGGTTTAAAATTGTATATAAGCTGTAACCCGCTGGGGACCAGAACGAATGTCTGACACCTGTTATGTGAGGGTCTAGGTACATCTAAAGGGTGGAAGTGTGCGTCTAGAGCATGTTCTTGTTAGAACTACGCTGCTCATTTTGTCACAATTTATATGCAGCTCTGCACCTTTAACCATCATTTTGTGGTGGGACTTGTCTGTAGTGAGTAATTGTTTTTGGTTGAACTGGAGTTCATGTATCTATATTAGTTTCTGATGCAGTGCTTGTAATGATTGTAAGACTTGGAATTTGCTGGAAATCCAATTTGTCATAAAAAGTGTTGTTCAGCGAGAGGGACCCTTGAGACAGTTTTTGGAGAGCCTTTACTGTTCTGTTTAATGCTTTTCTATAACAGCTGTATCTTGTGCTTTCCATTTTTGTTGTTTACACACAATCGGCATAAACGTTGTAGGGTACTCCCGCAGTGATGGAAATAAGACTCATTGCATAGCAGTTTGATCCATTCCTGGTTTTACTATGAGTTTCTTAAGAAACACCTGAGCTTGTTACCTATACACTGTGGCTAATGAGGGTAATTTTAAAACCTGTAGTGGGGGAAATATGCAATAGGAGTCTTATTTCCATCCATGCTCATGCACTGATCCTGTCTATTTGTCTGTCACAGACTTTTTACACTGCATTATCATTTAGTTTTGTGTGTGATATTATTCCAATACTAAGACGGTGTAGCTGTGCTGCTGACATGCAATTCAAATCTGTGATTGCTCCCCACACTGTTGTATGTCTTTCAAACCACTTGCTGTAGTGAGGTTGATGCCTGAAATGTGCATTTTTGGTTTACTTCAGTTTTTCAATAAAACGCACCCTCGCTGGTAGACGAAGGAGGCAGTCTGGCTGGACCCGGCTGTAATCAATAATGATCACTGAAGAGCTCCCGAAGACCGAGCTAGAATGACGAGGAAAACGCGACTGCTGTCGTCAGGAAGACGGCACACAGTAGGTTGTTACAGCAGGAAATAGGCTTGAAGCCAGCGTGCATTGGGAAACTCATTTTGTTTCAACAGCAGGTGTATCTCAGATCAATGTGTTAATTGTGCCACAAATCAGTATAGCTGTAAGGATGTGTGCAATGGACAGTCCCAGTGTAGTAGGAAGGAGTGCTTTGATTTAATGTGGCTGCACAGTGGCTGAAGCGTTTAGTGGAGTCCAGTTGGTATGGTAGTGGTACTAAACATATAGAAATACATCTTACCAATGAAAACAGGTGATGTGCTGGTAATAGATTGTAAAGAGGTAGGTTGTTTGAAACATCCATTTTCAAGAGTAATTGCAAAAAATGAAGTGATTTTAAAATCATCTATTTATACACCCAGGTAAAAGTGAAAGAAACTTGTAGTAAAGCGTTTTAAGTAAAAAGTACTTTACTGACAGTGTTGTACACATGGAAATGATGTGTGTGTTTTTTTTTGTAGGAGTACTTCACTTGATGTTTAAAAACAACTGTTGCGTGTAAATTCGGGCAAAATCAAAAACATGATTTTTTAGTAGAACACATTAAGCAATGATAAAACCAATGTAAATTTTCACCCAGGGACCCGTTACAATGAACACTCCAGGATTACTCACATTGTCCGTGACGTCTGATGAGGGTTAAATGCACAAAGCTTTCTAAACACATGGTGAGGGATAAGCCTTGGTGATGCAAGCTGAGTGATAATAAGTTGGCAGTTGACTTGCTACTGGCAAAGAACGGGGCCTAAAGTAGGCAAATTATTGTGCCGTCTGCCATCTGGGTTCCTTTTGTACGTGTACAGCACATGCCTGTGTGGCTCGTGGTCTGGGAGCTAGCTTGGATTAGTGTGAATGGAATAGTGGTGTGAATCTGGTTCAAGTAAATTCTACTTTGGGTGTTCTAAGCTTAGCCCCCAGTGGACATTAGTCAGATCACAGTGTTTCTTTGCTTTTTTTTGTTTTGTTTTGTGTTTTTTTTAAAACACAGAATAATGGTTGCAAGAAACATGTATTAATAGTATGCATTGTAATTTAAAAAAACAAACAAAAAATCAGAAAACAGTTGATAAATCAGAAACTGTGGATTGAACATGGTGTTTTAATGCAATACCCAAGTTCCAGTGCATCCTACCTAGAGAATATCATATTCCTAAAACCTAACCTTACACCAGTTCATACTATTGATACAAAGTTGAGATGGGGTGAAGATTTTTAGGTAAAATCATTGGCAGACTGTAAAATAATTATCCTGGCTGACCCAGATGCCTGTTAATGCAAAGACAGTGTCCAGAGAGCAGGGCTCATTACAGCCTGCCAGGTATGTAATGGCACAGCGGGGTATACAGTATCAGATTAACAACCAGAGGGACTGGATAATGGTTAGAATCTGGTGTACCAGCTGTGCTTGGTAATCAGACATGTTTGAGAGCTGGTGGGGGGGAGGGCTTTAATACAAGAAGATTTATGACCAACACAAATTTCTTTTGACCAGCAGCTGTAGAAGTCTGCATTATAAATTTGTTTGTAAAAAGTTCACCTGGGATTCACCTAATTCTCATACAGAAAACCCTAGCCTTGTATAAATAGCCCTTTTTAAAAATAAAATCTGGCATAAATGTAGCGTTCTATTTATTTAACTTAAAACAAATTACTGCTTCCTGGCTTTGCCTTCAGTTAAGAGCAGTGGTGTTACCCACGGTAGAAGTTACATTTTAACATGGTCACTAACTTGGATTACTGTATGTACAGTATATCAGAGGATAAGAGGACACTGTTTCAAAGCAGTCATGGGATTCTGAACTTTGCTAGCTGTCTCAGCTGACAAATTGTTTGTGCATCTGCTACTAATTGAGCACATGCTGACAGATACGTGTCCAAAGCAATTGCAATGTGTTTGAGGTTTGGCTGTGCCAACTTTGAAATGAGGAGAAATGTCTCGTCTTGATACGTATAGATTATCACCAAGGGAAAAAATAACAACAAGCTTCTGCCTGTTACATACAGATAAATCCTGCAGATTGACTTGACAAAGGCATTGACCTTAAAGCCATGGAGAAATTAGCCGAGAAGCTTTTCTGCCATACTCAAGCGCAGAAGTCAGCAAAGCTCAAAAGAGCGAGCATTATACAAAATAACTTAAGATATTTAACAAGGAGAACCAAGTTTGTGTCTGGCCTTCTGAAGAATACCCCATGGCTGCTGTGGTATTTTGGCCACTTTCCTGCTTCCCTCTTCCCAAGGAGAATGTAAGCCTCCAAGGATTTAGTCGTGGTTGTGGAAGTCTGTGGAAACGGAGACTGGTGACAGAAAGATGCAATTAGTGAAAACAGTTGCATCAGCCCATCTGATATAAAGCATGCAGTGCTGCAATGTCTTTTTTTTTTCTGTGTTCTAGAACATTGACGTCACTAACTTCAGCAGCAGCTGGAGTGATGGACTGGCTTTCTGTGCGCTGCTCCACACATACCTGCCTGCACACATCCCCTACCAGGAGCTGAGCAGCCACGACAAGGTAGGGCTCGGGCTGCAATCATACACTGCAGTGCTGCAAATTAAGAATTGCATAAGCTGAGGAAATGCTACAGTGCAAACCATGATTTTGATTTATTGGATCAATGTCAGGGGGGGTTGTTATAGAAAATAAATAAATAAAATAGGTACCTCATTTAAAAGAATGGAAAGCCAATAAGCTTTATTTTTAACCAGATGAACAGAAAAAAGGATTGCGATAAAAAGAGGGAGGTCTACGCTGTCTCATCTTTGAACAGCTGCAAAAGGTTTTGAACTCTGACCCACTTTCATTGAGATCTATTGGAATAAGCTTTTAGATAAACTGAGAGGTGACCCCCTTTCCGGTGTGTCTGTGCCTACTGAAAGCACAGCTGTTAATGAAAGCTGTGTTTGTTCATTTACAGAACAGAAACCTAACGCTGGCTTTCCAGGCTGCAGAGAGTGTGGGCATCAAGCCGACCCTGGTAAGTCCCGTTTCTGTAGGGCTCGCAAGTTTCAGAATCAGTGTTTGTCCTTTCAGAACAAATAAACGGTGTTAGTGACATCTTCGCTGTGGGTGGCAGAAACAGTGTTGTCTTTCTCACAGGCTACTTGCGCTGCATGATTTTTGAGGTCAAAATCTCATTCTGCATAAACACCATCTGAATAGTTTCAGATCCAGACTAATATAAAGTGAACATGTTGGACAGGGAACATTCAAACTCAGAGTTCATGGGAATTCACTTTTTTGTGTTTCTGGGGCCCCTATGAAAGCCACGTAAGCTAATGTCTCAGGCTGCTGTAAGTTATTGACATGTCTCAGGCTGCTGTAAGTTATTGACATGTCTCAGGCTGCTGTAAGTTATTGACATGTCTCAGGCTGCTGTAAGTTATTGACATGTCTCAGGATGCTGTAAGTTATTGACATGTCTCAGGCTGCTGTAAGTTGTTGACATGTCTCAGGATGCTGTAAGTTATTGACATGTCTCAGGCTGCTGTAAGTTGTTGACATGTCTCAGGATGCTGTAAGTTGTTGACATGTCTCAGGATGCTGCTGTAAGTTAAGTTGACATGTCTCAGGATGCTGTAAGTTGTTGACATGTCTCAGGATGCTGTAGGATGCTGTAAGTTGTTGACATGTCTCAGGATGCTGTAAGTTGTTGACATGTCTCAGGATGCTGTAAGTTATTGACATGTCTCAGGCTGCTGTAAGTTATTGACATGTCTCAGGATGCTGTAAGTTATTGACATGTCTCAGGATGCTGTAAGTTATTGACATGTCTCAGGATGCTGTAAGTTGTTGACATGTCTCAGGATGCTGTAAGTTGTTGACATGTCTCAGGCTGCTGTAAGTTGTTGACATGTCTCAGGATGCTGTAAGTTGTTGACATGTCTCAGGATGCTGTAAGTTATTGACATGTCTCAGGCTGCTGTAAGTTATTGACATGTCTCAGGCTGCTGTAAGTTGTTGACATGTCTCAGGATGCTGTAAGTTGTTGACATGTCTCAGGCTGCTGTAAGTTGTTGACATGTCTCAGGATGCTGTAAGTTGTTGACATGTCTCAGGATGCTGTAAGTTATTGACATGTCTCAGGCTGCTGTAAGTTATTGACATGTCTCAGGCTGCTGTAAGTTGTTGACATGTCTCAGGCTGCTGTAAGTTGTTGACATGTCTCAGGATGCTGTAAGTTATTGACATGTCTCAGGCTGCTGTAAGTTGTTGACATGTCTCAGGATGCTGTAAGTTGTTGACATGTCTCAGGATGCTGTAAGTTGTTGACGTTGCCTCGGCTTCAGTCATTCCTCTTCCGCAGGGACACGTGAACAACAGATGCCAAAATTCTGCACTCGGAATATCCTTACTGACATTCATAATTCGAGTTGATCGGCCACTGTGTTTCACTTAACATGATTTATTAAGTTTTTCACATACGGATATACCATTGAAGGAGGTGCATATCACAGGGGGTCACCCCCATTTTAGTAATTGCTATGCAAGTTATGGCCATTCCACTCCAGGTTTAACAATTAAAATAAGATAACAAACTACTTCAGGGTCTGGGTGGAGGTTTAATTGGTTCAATTAAATAATTTAGAAGATCACACAACAGAGCAAAGCTCTCAGGGTCACTTGGATTGAAAATGTTGTGCCCCCCCCAATGACATTTATGTTGATAGTCACCTTTGAAGTCTTGATTGGCCTTGGGCTGGCTTGCGTGCTTGTTTTTTATGTTGACATTTGTTTGGTAAAAATGTTGGTGTTTTTTTTTTTTTAATAATCTGTTGGTGATGAATGAAGGTTTGGAAATAGGGTTTTATTCTAAGACTTAAAATCAATAGAATACATAATGGAGCACTGCATATTTCACATGATGTTTATACTCTGCATACCCAAACCTCCTGGGACGGTCAACATAAAACCATGCAAAAAGTGAAATAATTTACTAGCGTCTGTCTTGAAAAATCAAGACTTTTTCTGATTCTGTATTTTACATATTGTAGTTAATGCAGATAGAGACTGACACAGAAAGTAAACATTTCAATAAGTGAGATATTCATTTCTTAAACAGTATCGCAAGCCTACGCACATTTGCTTTGGTTGTTAGAGGTCCCCATTCATTCTGTCCCTTGCACAATACTGATATAATGCTTGCACCCATTGTTTTTTCAAGTTCAAATCTTGCAAACTGCTCATCCGTTTATCAACCTTACATAGCTCTTGCTTTAAACTGTCACTGAAGGTCTTGCATGCCCTTGTGTTTTGTGTTGGTATGGGACTGTCAAAACAAATAGTTTTTTGCATAACGTTTTGTGCAATATTTCCAGAGCCGCACCACGGTAATCACGCTTGTTGTATTTGCAAAAAAAACAATCAAATACATTTTTGCAAAGATTACTTGACATCCTTTTAGCACAAACGAGAGACACAATGTTATCATTGTTTTTTTTTTAAAGATAATGGAACGGATATAAGTTGTTTTAGAGCAGATGGGACATTTCTTTTATTTGTACTGTTAAATGAATCTTAGGGTAATGGAGCATGAGAATCAGACAGTAATTGAAGTTTGTTTATCGGCCTAATGAGATATGCTCACATAACAGGGTTTCAGGTCACTGTATTATAGTCAGAGCTTCAGCCATCCTACAGATCATTCTACCCGTGACAGTCAGCTGTCTCATTTAAAGATGATATTGTGATTTATGTTGATTTTTTCAGTACTGGGAATGAGATGACTCGAACTTGAAATATATTGCAAACTTTATCCATTGGCCGCCTTTACTTATCTCAGTGCGGGGCTGGGCAGGGTTTGTGTGTGTGTAAGATAGATTAATACATAGTTTTAGATCCCCACTATTCAAATCATTTAGAGACCTCAGTACTGTACATGCTGTATACAGTAATATCTTCCTTCTGCTCACATTAGCAGCCTGTAAGGAACAGAAGGTTACAGGGTTACACACCAGCCGTCCTTGTTCAAAAATCTTTTATATCTAATATCAGAGTGTTGTTTGACGCGTAAGCTTCATGTCTCAGTTATTGATCTGTATGCCATATGTTTAAAAATCCATTAAGCTGTTCAAACAGAGATCGTTCATCAAAAGAAAATTATTAGCTTATCGACATGTTTATTTTGTTCAGGATTGCTGATAATGTGCTTGTAAGAATCAGGCGTTAAAGTTCAGGTCGCCGAACATCAAAATACTGGATTCGATTCCAGCCCAGCCACTCACCAGCTGTGTGACCCTAGCACCAATCATGTCTCCTTGTGCCCTAGTACCTAATATGTTACAATTAATTGGTTCGAAGCAGGAGCTGTATTGAAAAGCACATCTTCACTTAAGTTCAAGTCAAACTGATTAACCCTAGTCTGGACACAAGTTCAAGGTGTTGGTGGTCAATAATTACAATATGTAACACAATTTTTGTTTCTGGGTAGTAAGTGTTATTTCCTAATTGCTTATGCCTCAAAAGTATAGAAAATGGCTATTATTCCCCACAAACTTTGCTTTTGTGACCAGGACAGGTAAATTTCAAAATATCACTATTTCCAATGAGAAAACGGGAGCTTTTGTGTCTTTTTGTTCACATAAAGTCAGAAAAAAACAACATATGAATCCAAATTAACATGTATTTATACTAAAGTAATACAAAAATGACTACAAAAGATTTAGAAGTGAGTAGTTTCTCAAGATATACGATTATACTGTAAATTTACTGTTTTCTGTTTTGCTTCCTAATTTACAGAAGAGCTTGACAGATCAATAAGGTGTCTGTTTTTTGAGCCCCGCCTTTTGAATACTTTTCCAAACACTGGCTGACCTGAAAGTCAAGCGCAAAGTTTTTTCATTACCAAGAATTAGGGAACTGCACAGTCATTTTAAGTTAACTTGCATACCAATTCAATAATGAATACCAATTATATGAAAATACTTACTCTACACTTCTAAGGTTCTGAAGAAAACACAGCTTCGTAAGTGAATCATTTAGCTACCATACTCCAGTCAATACCCTTATCACAAACACATTTCTCAGTAAGTCATTAACTAACATTGCACTATTTTTATACAGTAAGCGCCAAACAGCTGGTAATCTTACTTGTAAAGGCATTCCAGGTGACAGGAAACCAACTAAAGGCACCCCAAGAGATTTTCAACCTATAAAGGAATTCTGTATTTTAAATGGAATTTGCAAATCTGTTATAAAATTAGTACTTTCCAAAAAATCTGTTTAGCAATAAAACCGGACATGGAGCCCAACGCTCCAGTCTTTAACTTTTTTTTTTTTCTAGACCCAAACAACTAAGTAATATAGTTCAAGGGCCCTATTTTCTATTGTGTTCTAATGATACAGCATTGCTTATTTGATTTAGTGATGTCAAACTATACCACAAACACACATTTTAGTTTCAAACTTGATATTGCATGTCCCTCAAACTGGAATATTAAATAAAGGGACATATCCTTATTAAACTGTGTTGAATACCGGTAAGTGTAAACTCCAGCCTGGGGTGTACTCGTGAGTAGTTTGTCTCTCTTCTTGCAATATTAAGGAGGAAATGCTTTGAAAATAGAGCCCGTGGATTGGTAGAATTTCATGGCGATGTGTGCATCTCTTCTGGAATGAATCGTGGGATTCCAGGGGCAGTGTTGAAATGTATCTTATTAGAGCCACTAGGGTGCGCTCTCACTAGCTGTTCCCAAGTGGAGTGAGCGAGCTGCCTGACATATAACCGAAAAATCTTTTATAGATCCTTCAGCTTCACTGAAAAACCCATGTGAGTAAAAATAATGGAAATGATTTACCAATGCAGTGCTCATCTGAGCTTGAATTACTAGGCTGCAGCTGTAGATGGGTGGACAGAATCAAGCAGAAGCAATCATGTAAAATATGAGCACAACCATAAAATATGCATGTGATTAGCAAGTGTACTGAATGTAAGATTCAAGAACAGGAAATGCGGGGATCCCCAGTGCAAGCATGGTTCCAATCCCGTTCATGTAAGGAGCACTGTATTGGCCTTCAAGCTCCCACAGATTGGGCATACAGTAGTTCACCTTATTTAGGCATTGGCCTTTAGTACTCTTGATTGCTTAATGGGTTACAGTGCTGAGGTGACATGGGTACAGAAGCAGGGATAAAACAGGAACAAAGAAAAATAAGTGCAAAGGAATGTTCCTTGATAATATGCATTCTCACGTAACAAGGTGGGACAGGTATAGGTTTACAGTGATCTGTGCTTTTTTTAAGCCATACACCTTATTGTTGGGACCTTAAACATGTGACTCAAGCTTCTGCAAGATTAAGCCCCCAACAAAACCGAATGAGAGGTTATCCCAGACGTGTCTGTTTTATTACCCTGAGCACTGGGATATAGTGTTTTCATTAATTAATTTATTTGCCTGGTACATCATTTAATGCAATCCATCACTTAAAATGTGATGTGCAATAAAACAAATGGAACTAGGTTTGTCTTGCAAGGGCTTTGTGATCCAATTCAATTCACTTTGTAGCTGGAGGGAAGCGTTTGGGGGAAATGTTAAATTCGTAATCAAATTCCAGACAAGGAAGATCAATATAATTAATGAACAAAAGGTAAATGCAGTGCGTTGGTTCCATATGAGAGAAGAGGTTTCTAACTGGCGGCGATTAGTCTCTGTGGGTTAATTGTGTTAGGAGTAGCTTTGTAGTGCATTGGAAAGAAGACAATCCTAAGCATTGCACAGGAGATGAGAGAATGTTAGTTCTGGGAAAGAGCTAAATCCAAAAAAAGTATAAACTTGAAATCCCTTTCATGTTGGCTCACCAAATGTTTTTTCCGATTCTGTCTCAGAGTTTATGTAATGATTCATCCGAAGGGTGGCTAGGTTAATAAAATAAGAAATGTGCTTCTCATGCCCAGAAATCAGTGCTCAGATTAGTGGTGTGATATAAAACCCATTTAAACAAAAGTATATGCTGCATATTGCATGTATATAGTAATCAGGTTGCACAGGCAGCCGGTCCTCCTTTGTAGCTGGACTTCAGTACATGTTTGGCTGTGCTTGTGAGTTGACTGCTGTCATTTTGTTTCCTCTGCACAGGACATCGCGGAGATGATGCGCACAGACCGTCCGGACTGGCAGAGTGTCATGCAGTACGCCGCTCAGATATACAAGTACTTTGAGACCTGAGACCGGCAGCCTGGGAGGGAGGGGATGAGGACTGCACAAGCACATTGCCACATTCATAGAAGTCAAAGCTCTCGTCACTGCCTTTCAGAGCATACCCAAGTTTACCATGAACTCTCTGTCTTGTGAAACTCTTTTGGAAGATGGCATTTGGTCTATATTCCAAAGGATTAAGGATTTCAGCACCTCCCCATCTAAAATAAATAATACTAAAAATGCCACAAGACTGACATGCAGTACTGAACAGGTACATGTCTAGGTAGTTAAAGATGTTGCTTTTCAACTTAACTGATTTATAACCCACCACATTTGATGGAAGTGTAATGCCAATGTATTTAAAGTGTTTGAACACTAGCAACTTCATTTACTAGCACTTTGACATAGGAAGCATATATTTATTTATATTACATTGTATTGTTCAAGTATTCTAAATATTATTAAAATATGAATAACAATGAATAATTGTCTGGTTATTTAAAGGAGGAATTCTACCTGAAGTCACAGCTTCTTAGAAAATATATCCACCTGTTGTCTATTTTTCTCAAATAATATTTAGCAGAGAGATAATCCTAAATTAATGCCAGACACCAAGGGGTTAGATCATTACAGTACAAACAGTATTATGTTTCTCTTCAAGGAAATTGTCTGTGCAGGAAAAAATGCTTCTATAACATATACAGAAATAAATGTAAGCCGCCTTTTGACCAACCATGCAAGACTCAAGATCACACGAATCAATCATTTGAGTTGACCGGAAAATACATTCTAAACTTGGAAAAGCTTTATCATGTATATGGTCTGCAAGCTGACAGAACAACAAATAATCTATACTCAGAACCCAAGAGGTTACAATCAGCAAGTGCTACTTATGACACTTGAATTGTGTTTCAAAAGCCATTAACAAAATCGCTTCATTTCATCTGATGAACCAGACATAGGGGAGACAAATTGTTCTATTGATTACATTTGAGAGTTAGCAAACAAATAAACACATTGATGTACTTTGGAGACACTTCACTGGAGCTTTGGGAATTGCAATTCACAGCTAATATGCAAAATCCCACAACACACATGCATACCTAACATCCTGTGCTTCCTGGATGTGGTTTTATGGTTAAAAATAAATCTTGGGTAATGGAAAAAACAAGCTTTCAATGTACTATACTGTAGTAAAAGTACAATGGAAAGATGAAGAATTATGTTACTGTTATTTTACCCTATTCTTCATAATGGCCCAAGGTCAACCAGGGGTAAAATATTAGTCATTTGTGATGTAATAGATCCAGAAGCACCTACCAACAATGCAATGCAGATCACGGATTACTTTACACTCTCTCTCTTTCGCTATACACACACACACACACACACACACACACACACACAAATGTTGGTGTTGGTACAGTTGGCCCAGAGAAATCATTCAGCCACTTACAATTTTGCATAACTAGGAATTTAGATAACGAAAATACTGTAGGTAATGTATATGGTCCACTGAATAGGAGATTTATTATGCCTTTAGTCAGCAGTGTATCTATATAAGCAATGCACGGACTGTTTTCACCTCTGCTTGTATCGATCAATGCACTTTGAAATCACTCACGTCCAACCTACAGGAGTGACCATGAATATTTCACCACCTTCGAATTCATCCATCCTTAAAAACAAGGTTCAAACAATACAATTCTGACTTTGAAAGATGTATAAAAATAAAATAATTTCCAATAACCAGTAAAGTGCATTTCAATGCCTTTGGCTTATTGTAAATCAATTAGTTTATATGGCACTGATCACTATGTGACACTAACGATGAGGAAGCAAGAAGGGCTTCAGTATTCTCAGCATTTTGCAAAATACCTGGAGCCTTTATCTTCACCACTAGTTGTCTTTGTAAATGTTGTTATATTTAGATGATAAAACACAGGAGTATTTTATACACGGGAAAGGAAAATGTAACCAATTCCTAAGACCTACCCTACATCTGAGCCGTCTGATCCTGTTTGGAATATGGAATGCACTACCTCTTCTGGTCTGCAGACGGCTCTTCAGTTACTGAAGGGATTTCCAGCAGCGAGCAGCACCTCATTTACTGCAGTGTGTATTCCACCCACTTGTTCTGTTCTCGGGCTTTGCTGGGAAGTACCTCCTTACCTCCTGTGATTGTCTCGTCTCTTGCAATTTCTAGAAAGCCTCCAGGAACAAAGAGGACTACTTTCTCTTTCTGCTTTTTAACTGTAAACCCATCTCCCCTGTGCACTTGCAGAGGTACACTGCAACAAGCACTCCAAAAGTGCAGGATTTCGGACAGGTGACTTTGTGATCCTGTGTATTTATATTACATGTCATGTCAAGGGAGAGACAATATTGTCAGGGGATTAACTCAGACAACCTTACAGCCTTACAGACACCATTGCTTTCCTCACACCCCAGTGTTGTTGAACTGTGTGATCTTAAGGGTTAATAAAATACCAATTCCCTGTATCCCTGCTGCAACAGTGCAAAGAATAAGAACTGTAATCAGATTTTTCGATTACATCAGATAACATGAGACCAAGCAAAAAAGGAAAGCAGTTTAAACGAATGGGTGTAACTGTGAGCTTGCAAACAGCCACAGTGAGCTATCTTATCATTTAAATGAAAAAAGAAAAGCAATTTAAATCAAATTCATCGTGATTGATTATATCGAATACCGTGAAAGAGTTATCTGACCATGGTATAAATATATTTGTAGGTAATACAGTGTACTGTGCATCTTTATAAATTTAATTTAATGCATCTTTATAAATGTTTTCCACTGTATTTAGTGTATTATTTTATGTATTATGCTACTATTATGTATTGTGTACTTTACACTTATTTAATGTATTATGTTTTTTTTTTTTTTTTTTTTTACTGTATATCATGTATTATGCATTTCTCTGTATTATAAGTATTGTGGATCTTGTAAAGCGCTTTGTGATGGTGTTCCACTATGAAAGGCGCTATATAAAATAGATTGATTAATATAACATTATATAATCATTTTAATTAAATTATGAAGTGTAGCTATTTTACATTTATAAAATAAAGAGATTATCTAGCTATATATATATATATATATATATATATATATATATATATATATATATATATGTGTGTATATATTATATATATATATACACACACACACACACATAGATATATAGACAGAGTCTCTCTCTGACTAAAATTAGTCATACATGTATATGACATATTCTTTAGTAGACGATAAAGAAACCAGCACACCATTACGGTTTTTATGCCATGATTTCGTATTCCCCGATTAATGCGGGGGGGGTAGGGATCAGTTTTTGAGAACCTGCGTTGTTTACCAAACAAAGTTCTGTAAGAACCGCTAGTGATAAATAGCAGACTGAAACAACTACTGGCACTCGGCAGGACCATCGGCTAGTCAAGACTCGTGGTGTATGCAGATTCAGAATAGGTCTGTTCAACAGCTGGATCTCTAGGATAAAAGAGAGTATACACACACCTGTCTCAAAATCTGAACAAGGTACTTATATTGAGACTATCATACAATAGAAGTTAAGTATTCTGAAGTCGTTCGGTGTTACAGATGGACTACAAACGCAATGAAAGCGTAATGTAATTCTGTGGATACCCGATCGTACAGCGTGCATGGCATGAAAACAGAGAAAAGTTTTTTCTTTTGAAAAATTATTTGAATGCTAACTACTGTTTGTAGATCAATGTACAGTACTAATAACATAGCAAAAGATTTTTACGCATGCATAACTCGCAATATCTCTGTGAGGGCAGGCAAGAAATCTGCTGCAAAATTGTCTTTTAATAGCTAAATCAAAGTATGTATATCTACATACATTCTTGCAGTAGTAAACATCAGCTAGAATTATTTGCAGATTGCACTTAAGAGCTCTTCTTCGTTTTACACCTTTGTATTTTCTGACAGCATGAACAAAATGCATTAATTTCCGCGTTAGCTTCTTTTTTTCCCCCCATTAGTTCCCTTGTCACAAAGTGGGAACACGTGTCTTAAGATATTAAACTAACGTGCCTTTGCTTTCTTTCTCACAGATGGCGCTTGGACATTGCTGGTCCTTCCAGCAAAACATAATGTTCCCAGTGGATAGAATGAGAACTTTCACCGGGATTCTAGCGTGTGTTTTCTGCACAGGATACGAAGTCTAGCAACACTACATCAGAAGATTACAACATGGGATTTATTTTCTGATCGACGGGATCTCATTTTTAAGAAGATTCATATCTGGCATGCACCACTTTGAAATGAATGCGGCTTACATAACTATTGAGTTAATTATTGCCGTTCTTGCAATCAGTGGCAATATCTTGGTGTGCTGGGCAGTAGCCATCAACACTACACTGAAAAACGCAACGAACTACTTTTTAGTATCACTGGCAGTGGCGGATATTCTCGTTGGGGTTCTTGCCATCCCCTTCGCCATAACAATTAGCATCGGATTCAATTCCGACTTCCACGGCTGTCTGTTTTTAGCCTGTTTTGTGCTGGTTCTGACCCAAAGTTCAATTTTTAGCCTGTTGGCTGTCGCTGTTGACAGATACCTGGCCGTCAAAATCCCACTCAGGTAGGTTACCGAGCTTGACCTTCGCATTCTTAAAATGTTTAAGAACTAGAATTATAAACCATTTATTTAAATGTATATTATGTGCAGAGATTTACTTCAGTGAAACTGCCCACTTAGACACAAAAAACAACAATAATGTTACAGTGAGATGTTTAACTGCTGGTTTTAAAATATTATCACCAAAAAAAAAAAAAAAATTTTTTCCACAGCTGCAAATGCGTTTAGCTTTCACAATCCCGTTTCTTCATCTAACCAATATGATTTATATTTGTATATGTTTATGCCATTTGTAATAGGCGCATCATTAACTAACTCGAACCAGCAATAGGAAACCATAGAAGTGTGGGAAAAACGATGCAGCTTTTGTGACATAATGTATAGCAGCATCCTTACATGATTTACTTAGGTGGTTTTCTTATATAAGACAGAAATACAAACCACTTTAACAAAAAGGAAGTTACCTTGCGAGTGTACCGTGGTTCAAAACCTAATTGTGATTACGCCCTTTGTTATCTCCTTAAATGGCCAACGCGCACTTTCATCGGTATATATAAACACTGCATGTAGCTCTTGTCTATAGAATGGAGAATGAACAATGCTTAGTTTTAGTAAACTGATCCACGTTAAACTATTGTTACTGTATAAAGTCGAGCCTGTAGTTTTAGTTTGCTGGCGGCGCATCCACTCGGTTTTCATTTGAATTTCCTCTTTCTGCTTCCTGCTTTTGGTTTTTAATTATTACTAGAATTATTATTTGCATCTATTTAATTTGCATGTGTTTTTATCTTTACACGTTTATTTAGTTTTAAAATAAATTAAACTAGTTATAAAGC